>NW_017728933.1:2453109-2488288 GCF_001723895.1 Crocodylus porosus | reverse complement strand
CTAGATGATTTGCTCAGGTCCCTTCCGACCCTAGAAACTATGAAACTATGTAGAAATACCGGGGCAGCTATCTAAAGGCAAGTTGACACTAGAAATTTTTTCCAATATAACGATGACTGGGGATGCAATGTCTTCTGATCTTTATTGGCAGAAAACCCGTATGTAAACCAAGTTAAATTGGCAGGCTGTTTTGGTGGACAGCTTGTTCCATTGGGAGGACTGGAATAAGCCTATATATGCTGTGTGTCCACTAGGGGAGGTTGCTTGCATAAGCTTTACAAGTGAACATTTTCAGCACAGCTGAGGCCTAAAGCAAAACAGAGAAATTCAAAGGCAGGTGGTTTTCTTGCTCTTTCACCTGGGTATCTTTGTGAAGAAACCTCATCTCATGCTTCACACAAAGACCCTCGGTTTCTGAAGGCAGCTGTGAAGTACTTACATGACCAGAACCCAGATTTGATTTTAGTGGGGATGTTAGAGGGGAAAAAACCACAAGAATGATGGTGACAGCATTTGCAGCTGTAGAGAAGAGCTGCAAAACGATCTGAGGGGATAGAGAAATATTTTATGATAAGAGACTAAAAAGCTGAGTCTGTTTAGATGGGGAATCATAGTATAAAAGTTCATTCACAGGGAGGAAACACCAGGTCCTAAAGGGCTGTCCTACTAGAAAGCATAACAAAACCAAAGTTTATCAGCCAAAGAAGCAATTTTGTATATATATACACAAAAATAACTACACCTAAGCAGTGAAAATGATTAACTCTTGGAGGAATAGATGGGGAGAGTGGTAAATTCTCCATCTCTAGTACATTTAGCCAGATGTAGCCCTCCAAGATACCTTGCTCTACTGGAGGCAACAGAAGCTGCAGTTACAACTCCCATGAAGTAAGAGTAATGAGGTCAAGTACTGATCTGAAGCAAAGGGAAACCTTTCAGTGAACCACGCTGGATTATTTCTATTGTAGGAACGTAAAAATGATTTGTACTGATTTGAAAATGTGGAAATGAGGCACTTTGACATTAAATCTTTTTTCCCTGCATTTCTGGACAAAAACAAATACTGAAATGCTAGCTTTTTGTCTAGGACAGAAATACTATTTTTTTCCTGAGCCCTCTCCTTCCAATTTAAGACAAAACAGACCAATGGTAAGAAAAAGAAAAGATGACACTCATTTTTCAGGTGTTAAACTGACAATATGGAGGGATTTGATGGCTTGGCCAGGGTCACATGGAAATGTTGTAGCAGAGCATGCTCTCCCAAGGCCCAATACAACATCTTAACCATATGACTGACCTTACTCTCAGCTTTTGTCTTATTAACCTCTAATATACACATTGTGAACAAGCTGCCACCCTAACTGTAACATGTTGAGTGACATGGCCCTGTAAGCTCTAGCAGGGGTCACGGGTTCATTTTGAAACACATGAACTGAAACAGAAGGCTTAGTGATGGAAACTGCTCAAATAAAATCAAGACAACCTCACAATAGGTGGAGTAGAAATTTCAGTAACCTTTAGTCAATGGAGTCTAATGACTCATCTGATCTGCTCTTCTCTGGGCCTTCAAGGGATCATACAGAAATGTTAGTGCCTGTAATTCATTTTTAAAACATGAGATGGCTACCGATATTCACTGGACTTGTAGGGGCAATATAATTTATTGGACTGAACAACTATATAGTTGGGAGAAAGTTAGACAAGCTCTTGCATAATTCCAGGACCATCACAGCTACAACATCACTCTAACACTACCGTTAATTAGATTCAGCATTTTATTTTTTTTAACAGAAGGATGCTACATACTACTGTGGTTACAATACTGGCAACTGCCCCCCTCAACTACACCCCATAGTGCAGAAATTCCTGGAGAAGCAGCTGCAATTTAGATCATGGCGATTGAAGTCCCATCTGATTTAAAAAGTGCCACATAAGGAAACTATGTTTCCAATATAATACACAAGGAAGTTATGTTTTCAATGGCCATGGAAGCCGAGACAAATGAAGTCATAGACAAGAGGCTTTCCACATGCTTCTAGTACCACAATTCATGACTCCAAGTCAATTAATGAGTTATTAAAGTCTCTGATACAGCATCTACATAATGGGAGAAAACACAAGACGATAAGATGCCTTTCCTGCAAACTACTCTGTGCCGCTAAAGATTTGCAACCTTGCAACTATCTGCAAAACCCACCTGCAGAAAACTGCATGAAGGATAGGGGCCATTACTTTAACATGTTATAAAGAAGGAACTTTCTGGCTCTTTAGTAAACTTGTTTATTTAGCAGAGAGAGGCAGAATGAACTCAGGACCATTACAGTTAGTTTCCACTGGATGGTGGAAGTCTATGAATAATCATCTTTTACAAGTAATAAGCATATAGATGTGCTTAATATTTTGCTTAGTTTCTAGATGCCACTTATTCCCTGACAACTTCCTGGCTGCCAACACATATGCACAGAAGTACTCATTAGTGGTATTGAAGGATGATCTGTAGAAGGTCAAATAATGGGCCATGACAATGCAATTATGTTCCTTGCTATAAAGGTCATTTTTACCCATCATACTAATTATCTTGACAGGGCTACATTTACTTCTACTGATTTCAGTGCAGAAACTTTCCAACACCTTGGCCTTTCTGATTTTAAGGCAGTATTTGCCTTTATTGCATTCAGGAATGTATGCATTTTGATACTAAAAACCTAAACAAACATTGTAATAAGAAGTTAGTTTTTCTTTTACAAAAAAGTCAACTTCTAGCTCTAGGGAGTTTGTGTATTCAGTATGTCCCACTGCACTAGCTTGCACCATGATGTATAAAGTGAGGGTTTCAAAAGAGCTCACTATCTAATGTGCTGAACACCTTTGAATATTCATCCATTCAGATCTGGGAGGTGCAACGTGTGGTGATTAAGACCGAGGATTTCAGTGGAGCCTTTGGGAGGTAGCTCTCCAATTCTTATTAAACTTAAATGAGATTCGAGTGCCTTATCTCTATAGGCTTTAATTTTTTAATCTTAGTGTGGAGGTATGTCTAATGGCTATATAGATGTGGAGTGTAAAGGTGTGTCGAATGGCTAATCTCACATGCCCAAGCTTTAGTCAGAACAGTTGGCTTGGGGCTGTCTCTGTTAGGACATGCCAGGGATCTGGGACAGATATGCTCTAAGTGAGTGGATTGAGGTCACACAAGGAATCTGTCACAAAGTTAAGTATTAAGGCCAGATCTACTTCACCCTAATTCAGTGCCTAAACCACTAGACAGTTCGTTCTCCTGCAGCACTTGCTCTTAGAGTCCAACCTGTCCTCTCTTTTGCTACTTCTCTTCCAAGAAGTACAAAGCAGATACACTCAGTGCATTTCCTACGAGTTAATTTCCAACCCTCCCAATTTCACCGGACCTCTCAAACTTTAAAAACCCAGCTGAAGCCTGGCTCCAGATTCCTCCATGGGTTTTTCTAGCTTATTTAAAGCATGAATGCAGACCCACCACAATATTTGGAGCTGCATATGAACTTCTCCAAGTGGGCTTCATTTTTTTAAGACAATACCAGCCCCCCTCCAACAGTTCACTTATGATAAAGAATAATTTTCCCGAACGTAAGAATATGCTTATTACAGGAAAACTAAGAGAGAGGCATTCGGCCCATGAAGCATGGAGCAGCCAAACAGCCTGGTGAATAGGGGGAAAAATCATACGTTTCACTGTAACACAATCTTATGGTTTTAATTAATTTCCTGACACAGTGGGTTGGAAACACATTCATAATTGCAGTTGACCTTTAAGACTGAAGGAGAAACTAGGCTAAGAGGGAACATTTTTTTGCGGATGGCTGTGAATAAAAGAGATAATTAATTGGCAAAAGTAAATTACTCATGTTACATGCTTTAATTATGTAAAAAATGTATGGAATAGAGGCATTAAATAAATTATGTGGAAGTAATTTAGAAACATGATGGGTGGGAAAAAAGAAAAAAGCTACGAGATTTTAAAATGAGCTGGGGGATGTGCTGGCAACTCGTGCAGCATTTGAAGCATCACTACAGGATGGGTTTGCCTAAGAAATGAAGAAGAATTACAGACGTCCATATACAATGGATGGGCCAGATTTATCAGATGGTGTAAATGTAAGTAGCTCCACTGGAGTCAGTAGGCTGTATCAATAACGTACTGTCTAGTGAATCTTTGCTGATGAACCCCAGGTGAGGTTCTGCCCCAACTGTCTCCAGAACTGGTGTATCGCTGGAAAAAAAACACATTGAAAAATGTGTTCCCAGATACGAGGATGGAGAGTGAATTAGAATGCGGGGAACTGCGCTGATAATTAAACAGGAGGAAGGAGTGACCTATCACGTGGCCAAATAAAAAGGGAAGAAGCTGTCTGATGCGGGGGTAAGGATATCACAGAACTGCAGAGCAGCCTGCAGGATGTTGCATGCTGCATCATTCAATCAGGACAAGAGCAGGAGGAGTAAATGTTTCAGGAGCATTTCACCTTGTAGCAGGAATCCCATGGCTCCATTCACCTGTATCCTGGCAGAACTATGTGTAGCCCCTCTGGATAATGGTCTGTTGCAAACAGGAATGATATCTGTAAATAAGTAAATGCCCACCACCGTGCCAGAGAGACCCAGCATAGACCACCAATCAGGCTGTAGACCGCAATCTGTGACAAATGGAGCGTCTTTTAGGAGAATGCTGTATTTCTCTGCTGTAGGCTTGCTGTCATCCTGAACAGCAGGATAAGCATAAAACATCCAAAGGCATCAACACAGAGGCCTGAAGTCTCTGTAATAAACAGGCCTCCCTATGTCACCCCGGGAGTGCACACCAAGTATGAAGCCCTATCATGTAAAAAAAACCAGGCCAGTTTTGTCTTTTCATAAACTTTCCCCCTTGTCCCTCCTTTACCTTTGCTCTGATACTCCCCTTCGTTGAGCGGCTGCAGCTGCTCAGTGAGCTCCACCTGTGGGTGTTTCCATTCTCCCCACCCTCACCTGCCCTAGCAATTCTTGCACGACTATAGCAGCTGTATTATAGTAGCTTGATTTTCCAGTGCTAATCCCCAGCAGTTTCTATTAATGTCCAAGTGGAGGTTTGGTGCCAAATCCTTTTCAAAGCCCAGGCCCAGTTTTTCTGGCTCATCTTCAGCTTCACTTCGGATAGTGTTTCAGACTCTTCAGGCCAAAAGGCAAGGATGAGGAACCTGCTGTGCAGCTGCCATGCTAATCAAATGCAGTGGGACAGTCTGAGACTATGGCGAGGTCCCTGACTGGGTAACCCACCTCCTGGGGTCCATTTCTAGGTTCAGTGTGATGGGTGACCTTAAAGAAGCCACGTTACCTTTCCTGTTCTGTAAAAGGGAGACAGCAGCGTCAAAGTGCCTTTCTAAAGTGCTGAGAGATCCATAAGAGAAAAGGTCAACATCAGTAATGCACCAACCATGGATCTCTGATGGGCGATAAGTTCCTTCTCCATGTTTCAAGTGGATGACTTGCCTTGTAAGAATAGGTGATTCATTTCGGAATGGTTATACGTGTCTTTTCTTCGATGAAGAGGGATGTAGGAGGATGCATATTCTGAGTGGTAACAAGAGCCACAGGGTGAGCACTCCTCACACACAGGAACAGCGTGGGCAGAAGAAAGGCACTCATCTACCCCTCCAAACATCCTCTGTATTGCTGGGAAATAAGGGATCCATCAGACTGAATGGCCCTTGGGTTCAATGGGTAGGCACTTGTAGGAAAGGTCAATGATTTGTTTACAGCCTTCCTGTGACATAATTTCAAGTAGGCTTCTCCATAAGAGGAAATAAAAATAGTTATAAGTATGGGTCCATATAAATCATCTTAACTAAATTACTGGCCAGCTTTATGCAATGCATCATGGAGAGTGCTTTACCGAAAGGAGAACCCACTCTCATTACCAGGAAAAAAAAAAATCTTCCTCCTCTTATAAGGGTGATGTGGCCATGATCCCATAAATATACCATAGCTCAGGTTGTTTTAAAAGTAATCTTTATAGGAATTCCACACGGTGATTTATGGCCAGCAAGAAACACTGTGCTGAAATAACTGCAGATCCCAAAGGGAAAAGAGAACAGCTTTCCTCTTCCATGCACACACCAGTATAGTCATGGCAAAGGAGCAAGAAACTGGGTGGGTGCAAACAGATTCCTGAGCAATTAAGCCATTAAAAATAGTGACTATAACACAATACGGAGAAAGTTTCCAGAAAGGCTCCATTACCAGTTAGGCAGCAAACTAACTGGCTGTATTTTCCAAAGAATAGAATAATTTGGCCGTGCAATAGCAGGAATTACTTTGGGATGGAAAAAAATCTGATGTTTCTTTTGATATCTGGATGAGAGCTAAGCTCTTAAGGAAAAAAAAAAAAAATCACCCCAGGTTGTGTATTCAGAGCATGTGAAAATCTGGCCTCGAGCTCTTTTGAATACCTGGCCTCATGCAATGCTTCTGTCAGCTACCCAGAGACCAAACAGAGGCAAACACTTGAAACAGACTTCATGGGGTGGTGAGCAAGATGGTCTGAAGAGATGAACTCTGGCGGGAAGAGCACCTTGGCAAAGGTTTGATTTTCAGAGGCAGGCACAAAAACTAGGGGCTGCTCAGATCAGTGCTGCACGCTATCCAAGCACCAAAATGCAGGGTTTCAGATACAGATCTCGTCTTTAATTAGTGGTCAACCATGTATAATTCCAGGCTTATATTTTATATTTTCAGTTATACCAGGGTCCTTCCTTGCTCCTCAAGCAGCCTTACATTCAGTAGAAATAGCCCTCTGATCACATTTTCTTTGCTGAGGGTATTGTCAGGAAAACTGGTGTCAGCACTCGATTCCCTGATGCCAGGGCATGTTGGGGCTGGGGTGAGGAGGTGACCATGAAAAAACACCACATCACAGATAGTGGTTGCTTCCCAGGACCCTTTGCATTCGGCGGCAGACAAGCCTTTCTTGCACTGCTAGAATAGAGGAAGCACAAAGTCATCTCAAAGTCACACAGGCTCCCTGCACCACTGCAGTAGTGAGGAATCAGGCCCTGTAAATGTAACCTTTCAAATGATGACAATCGAGATGCCAACCTTTCAATCAACTGCCTGGAAACGTGGAGTGAAGGAAATGTCTGGCCCGTTTCAGCTTTGCATGAATAAACAGACCTCCTCACGCCAAAGAATTGGACTGTTTTTCTCAATAGAATAATACTTTCTTATACACGGGAGGCTCAGATTTACATGTTAATTGGGAAACAAACCAAAAAAAAAAAAAATGTTTTCAGCCCCACACCCTACCAGTAATATTCATGATGTTGTTTACTTAGCCTCACCCCAGGGACAGAAGGAGACTTGATGCATCACAGAAAGAATTCAAAATGATCCAGCCTCAAGCCTCTTTCATAATCCACCGCAAAAAGCATAACTTAGCTTCCCTTGTCTCCAGGTCTCCAGCAATATCACCAACATGATATTTCTTAATCTGATCTTATTTTCCAGGTCATCAATTTCATTTCTCAACTTCTTAAAGTTTTTGGTACCCTCTGTTAAAATAACATCAGGTCAATCGATCATTATCTCTGGGGCTCCCATTTGCCTTTCAAGCGTCTTGCAGTTTTGAAGCTGGAGTTTTGATTCCCTCTCCACACCCTTTGCTTTAAAAATAACCATGCCAGCCACTTACTACTTTGAATTGTCACCCCACTGCTTTTATTTTCTCTCTGCATGCTTGGTTGGTAGAGTTAGTGTAAACACTCATGAGCCTGGGCCTCATGAAGCTAATCTGCAACTCCAGGTGTCGTGTTTTGGCGTTATGGGTTATAATGGAGCCAGGAAAAACTATTAGAAAATATTGAAAGCCTTTTAAACAACTAAAAATCAAACCAAACCATGATTAAACATCACAGAGTATAGGAAAGAGAGAGAGAGAGAGACAGATGAGGGGCAATTTTAAAATGCTACGTCTATGACCTTTGATCTTGAATACTGTTTCCAGTGGAAACCGTTAGTTGGCTGTTGGGTATTTGGCAGATTTTGAAAATCCACCTCAGAGAGAGAGAAATTCTTGTCTATGCTATGAGACCAGATGTTGCAAGCAGCTCAGGGCCAGTTTTTCCAGTGCTCAGCAAAATCGGATCCAAAAAGTGTTTAAACATCAGTAGGGCACCTATAGAAAGGGCAACTTTTCAAGAGAAATCTTGCCAAACTAAAATCAGAAGTCAGTCACTCTCTTCCAGCAGCAGAGTTTCCCCTGTATTTTTAAGCTTGGGATGTATTTGCACTTTGCTAGCACTTCCAGCTTCCTTTTGAATCTAGCAGGTTTATTTCGCAAATATTAGATTATGCCCAAGAATATGCATCGTAAGTTAGAGTATATAACCCTCATCCCAGCCATTTCCACAGAGTCCTTTGCTTTTTGTCAACTGCTCCTGTGCCGAGCCTTTGTATGACTGTGACCTTTTTAGAACAGGTCTTGCCTGGGAGTAGCTGGGAAACCTCATTCTTCATAGACTTTGGCTGGAAGTAGCAAATAACTGTAAGGTATTCACCAGAAATCCTTAGGCATACCCAGAAACATGGTAATTAGCACCAGACTTTTAAAGCAACCCTATGCACTCTTCATCATTTGTGGGTGGCAGACGCCTTAGGGCATTCAAATGGCATGGTATCTATTGAAGTCCAAGCCTTAGGAAGCAACAACTGCTGCACTTAAAATTCATGCGGCCATAGCAAAGCATTTTTATCTAACAGTGTACAGCAATGAGTACTAACAGAACCTCAGCTTGGACAATAAACAGTAGTACAGTAGGAGGGAGGACAATATTAAGGAAGCCTACTGCTGTAGGAGACCACCCCTGAAAAAACTCCCTCCAACTGTGAGTTGTCCTTTGTGGTGTTATGAAGCACTGCCATAACCTTATCTCTTTTGTGAGCCACTTTTTATTAACAGTCTTAGCAGAGACGGGATATGGCTACTTATTAATATACGTTTATACTGCAAACATGCCAGGAAGAGCTTTTTAGTCTGGCAGAAAATCAAAAGACTACACACTGGACTTCCACGAGTATTCTGGAAGATCCTGAAGGACTTTAAGTCCTACATGAGCCCCAAGGTATTAGACAGTATTTGGAGAATGATGTTGCTTCGCGAGAGGTAGGATTTAGAGAGTCGAGTTATTACATTTGACAGAGCTTTCCATCATTTTTATTTATCAAGAGATGACTGGAGAGTACACGATAACCTTTGCAGGGGGGTGAGAATGGAAGCTGTGATGATAAAACACATTTCTAAAGCTAAAATCAAGTTAAGGTAATTATTTAATTGGTCGCACATTCTAAAGAATTTGATGGATTTATATCTATTGCAGTGGGCTACTGCTTCCCTGTATTCTGGGAGAAAGATAAATTGCATGAGAAGTCCCTGGAAGTCTTCCAAAACAGCACTGGGCAGACACAAAGTTCGCTTATTTGTTAGTCAGCCGCTACCATATTGTTTCAAGTTGATTGCTAGCAGGAGTGAACATTTCATCAAAGTCCCTTCTCAGGGGACAAGCTCCTTTAATTATACATGAAGTGTCTGACCTTAGCACTAAAAATATTTTGTGCATGCCTCTTGATGACATTTTTGCAATACATCAGAAAAGCGCTGCAAGTATCCCCTTTTCTACCAGCTTGCAAGAACGAAGGCTGATGAAATTTCACTTGTCTCCTATCCTCCTCATTATTTGCACGAAAGCTGAGGGGCTCAAACTGGAGATCCGGCTACCACAGTGCTTGGTGCTGTACACACACACGACCAAAAGAGGGTCTCTGTCTCAAAGAACTGATTTCAAACCTATCCTGGACAAGGCATTCTGGCAGCATGCCCTAAAGGGACTGAATCTACATTCATACTGAGCCAAACTGTGGCATCCTTACTCTGACTGGCAAGCACATCTCATTGCAAGCAGTCCCAAATGACCTACTTGTGGGGTGAGAGATAAGGCAAGGAAAGTAAAGGGCCCATCAGCTGGCCCCTAGTTGCGGATTTACAGGTTGAAGGACTCCTTCTGCTTCTTGATATAAATTACATGTGATTGATATATCAGGAATGGGGATGTCAAGCAGACGTGTTTCACATCTGTCCGGTTCAAAACAAGTGTATATTAGCAGGTGTCTCTCTTTTATCCAATCCTTTCCCTCAACAGCTTATCAATTTTACACTGGATTCAGTCACAGTATATTTCTGTCACAGACTTATCAACATGGTAATTCAAATTTTGCAGGTGCGATTACACCTGCATGAATATTGATGAGCTAAAAGACTGACAGGGCTTTGAAAAATGTGGTCTAATTCGAAACCTCTGTGTTCAGTCAGCATAATGTTAACACGGGAAAAGCGTGACATGATGGGGAACTGGGATATGGCACAGCCCTTAGGAAATGTCCTTTAGGAAATGGAAATGTTTTCTCTACGTAGAAGAGACGTCCAAGGGAAATTTGGGACCCCGCGTTTGCCACGGCCAAGCAACGACAGCTCTTTGTTGAATCCAGGTGGAGTTCTGAGAGCTCAGCATCTCTAAAACAATCACTGCATAAACTTTTGTGTTAGAAGCTGCCTGTTTTTGAAACAGTTTGATAAAATCCAGAACCCTTTGTCTTAGCTTTAATCAAAGCAGAAAGTCCCCTGTGAAATGGTGATCAGTTGCAGTCCAACCATTAGATGTCCATATGTCCACGATAAAGAAAAGGAACCCGACAGCTGTAACTCAAGCTGTATAGAAGCCTGTTTATGTGTGCAGCTTTAATTTTTTTTCTTTAACCAACATCACTTATTTAAGGAGAAAAATGAGTGCATGAATAATATGTCTGTAACCCTCTGTCCAAATTCAGGGCGGTTATGAATGAGGAAAATGGAAAAACTGTCAGGACAAGGACTGTGCAAGTCTAGTGGCCAGTACCAGCAATAGTCTTCATGTCAGGAGCTGGAGTGGGCCATTCTTCTGCAGAAAACTGGCTAACAAAACCGATAGTGTGACTGCTGAAGCCCTCCAGGAAGCATACTGGTGGGAGCTGTGATTAGAGTAGAGGGCTTCTGCATCTCCACCACCGGCCTTAAAAACCAACGAATCACAGGGAGTGATTTTCATGGGTGCCCTCAAAATGCTAGCCAAATTCAGTGGCATGTGTTTGGTCAGAACAAAAAGCAAAACCTAACGCAATCAAAGTGATCAGGACAAACTATATTACAGAGCAGCCATTATCTTTAGGAGAGCTGATGCAAGCAGGTTGCTTTTCCAATTGCTGCTGCAATTGAATCTACTTAAAACACCATAATAGCAGCCATATTTTATCGATTCCCACCTTCTGTGTTCATTGTTTCAAAAACAGAAAAGAGAATTATGGCTTTATCCTTGCGAAATTGTCAGGCCATGGGTTCAGCTGCTCAGGTGACTTTAATGGAGCCACAGCAATTTGTATCAGTTGGGGATCTGGCCTGTAAGATCATACTGGAGCAGAAAAGAGAATAATAATGCTAACGCTGAGGGAAAAAATTAAAATAAAAAAAAGATCTCTGACTTATTGTAATGCCTGCTCAGTCAAGTGTGGGTCTGACTCCTGTCTGTGAAGACTTTCCAAGGAGTTTGCTTTCACGTTTGTGTAGTAGTATTGCCAAATCTGTTTTATCCTCACCCTTGGGATGCAGGGCGCAGAACTTTTTAACATATTAACTGGATGGGCAGTCACCCAAGTCATAAAACAGTTGCCCTGATGTCCCCTGCCTGATAGTTGTTGTGCAATGACTAGGCTCACTGAATGAGAAAACAATGCAGGGCAGAAAGAAGATTTGTTCCCTAAACTCTCGCTCAGAAATAGCACTTCGACCATCGTAGCACTATGGCAGGCCTAGTATAACAAGGTCAGAGAGAAACGTAATAGGTGGAAGAAAACCTAACATGCGACTTGTGAGCCAAAAGGAAAGAGGGAAAAAAATTACACCAGAATTAGCAACACCTCTCTAGTTGGCTTATGAGGGAACACAGCACAGTGGCATACCGACCTCAACCGAGGCCTTGAAAGGCTTCTGGAAAAGGAAAAAGTCTCACCAAACCAGCAATACTGGATTTGTCAGGACGTAAGAGTTATGATTCTGTGCTGTGCAGCGTCTTCAAGCCAACGTGACTGGCTATACAAGATCCCCTGGGCTTTAGGCAATAGTCTACAGGACTCCTTTTGAAGCTGACCCCCGGGCAGCCAGGAGAGAAAGACGTGTAGGGCCCGGTGGCAGAGAACAAGCTTATAGAGGGTCTGTGGCTCAGTAAGATGCCTGTTGCCCTCGAAGGAAGGAGGTCTTGGATTCCAGCCTAAGTTGTTCCTCCTACTGGGGTAAAAACTCCCTCGCTCTGCTACTCTCCATCCATTTTACTCATTAAATGCAAGGAGCAGGGCTCAGCCCCCCATCCCTGTCACCTTTGCAGGACTGCATATAGCAGCTTGCCCACCCTAGTAGTGCATAACCCTACTACAGGTGCTCAATTTACTTACACACACACATGCAGCCAGAGCATTAACCTAGGGCCAAAAATGGCTGGGTAGATGGCTAGGGAATGGCTATTTAGACACACAAAGAGAAAAAAGACTTCGTAACACCCACAGCAAATACAGGGTAGGGAAAGAATCCACTTTCATTATATTTAGAAACAGCCTGAGATAAAAGGATGCCTCAATAGTCTAAGAGCAAAGGGTCTATTGTTATGCAAACAATACCACAGTGAGGTAAGTGCTCATTTGTACGCTGAAATACAGAGAACCAAAATGAGCGTGTTCTGTTGTGCTAGTCCTGGTGACCTCTCGTGCATACACCATGATCCAGAAGGCTCAATGGTTGCATGCTACCCACAGGACAATTAGTCCAAGGGCATGAAGCTTAACTTGATCTGTGAGCTAATGATGAGTCGATATTTAAATTCTCCCAACTATCAATACTAATACCCTAGACACTGACCTTACTGGTCTGTTCCTGATGAGAAACTGGCAGAATTGCTATGAACGGGATGGGTAAATTGTTAGTTCTAGTGGTAGATATTATTCATAGTTTCATAGTTTTTTAGGGTCTGGAAGGGACCTTATAGATCATTGGGTTCAGCCCCCCTGCACATGGGCAGGAAGGACTGCTGGGGTCAGATGATCCAGCAAGATGGGCATATTCAGACCAGGATACAAGACGGAGCTACATCTGTGACCACCATGATCTGCTCAGATGCGTGCTGATCTAGTTCGCTTTCTTCCTCCTTCAATGCAAATCACCAGCGCATCCCTCCTAACAAAACCAGACAGCTTCTTAAAGCAACTCAGATAGGACATTTGGGGCCAGAAGCTCAGCTGGGATGAATCAGGACTCTCTGCTGACTTCAGCTATGTCAAACAGGATTTATACCGACCAAAGGCCTGGTTCTGACACTTTGCAGAAACTTCAGAAGTTAACAAAACAACAACAACAACAAAATGCTACTTCTGTGAGAAACCCTAATTATTGCATGACACATACCTAGAAATCAAACTCATAAGCTTGGGTGGATGAAAGTGGGCTATTTCTCTGGGGAATGTGCAACAGAGCTGGAGAGATTTTAAGCACAGCTGGTCCAAGTTTTTCCACCAATATTGTTTTTGGGGGAGAGGGTTTGTTCGTGTTTTATTAACAGCAGCGTTATACGGATTTTTTGAAAAAGAAATTTCTAATAAATTTGTTCTTATGTACAAAACCTTTTGTTGGAAGGTTTTTTGGGTTTTTTTAAGGTAGTGCTGCATGTTCTGGCAAATGAAGTGATCATATTTGTCAGTCTTCAAACTGTCCTCGTTTCACCATTGTGACAGCTGAAATGCAGCGGTTACATGATACTTTGCCTTGTCTCCTTGATTGGAAGAGTGGGCACATAAAGAAATACTCAGCATGCTTCTTCAGTCTCTCTCGCTCCAGAGCCTTCATAGTTTGGACAGTTTTCCAACAGCACAACAGTATTCATAAAACAAAATACGTCCTGGTTTTAAAAGTTTAAAATGAAAGCTCTTTTATTTTCTACATTTTTTAATAAAAAAAATAAATAAATCATCATAACATTTTTAACTAGCTCTAATTTTAACCCTTAGCTGAAGGGCTGCAGGGCTGGAGAAAGAAAAATATCGCTACCTGGCACTATTTGTGGTTTCTTACACCCTCGGTGGTTTGACTTCTCTTGCCACTATCCTATCTACTGCAGCATACTGCATAGGATTTTATCTTTTCATGAGTGCCCATGTCTTCCTTACATTTCTGTCTGCTGAAGTCCAGAATGTTTCTCGTCAGTAGCATGACTTGTTTGTCTGTTCAGCTCCGAGCTATATTTGTTTGTATTTTATTTCTCTTATGTGCTTTGCTGGATTTTCTTAACAGTCTGTTAAAATTTGTTTTCTCCTCTCTGAAAGTCAATATTTAAAAACAAAAAAGAAAAAGCGATTTCTCTGCAGACCCTTGCTGTACACAGTAGAAAGGAGCAAATGCTTTTCTCCAGCAAGGCTTCCTAGAGACAGGAAGTCAGAAATGACCGGCACTGGAGTCACGCACCATGTTAAGAGATGGACTCCGGCCTCTTTGGGTTAAAATTTGTGGCGGGTTTGTAGGAGTTATTTCATGTGGAAGTGACTTGCATCTACACACAACTGTGTGCTGCAAATCATTTGGTGTCTTAGTGTGTAGCACTGTACCCACTTTGGAAGTCGGTTTACTGCGACACATGAATCTACATGGAATGAAATAGATATTGATGAATTTTCATCTCGCTGCTGTCTCGCACCTGCTTTGCTGGCTACCAAAGCCGGCCTTTCTGTTTAGTAATGTGTCCTCTACTGCCCGGGGGCCAGGCTGACCAGATGTCACCTTCCGTATTTAAATGCTAGCATGCAATCAAGCGCAGTCCGCTGCCATTCCAGCTCAGGAGGGAGTGCGCATACCTGGGTCCCTAAAATAGATACTCAGCAGCCAAGCCTCACTGCTTGCACCTGCTCCCATGCTGAGGTCCTAGACTTCTTTGCCCTCTAGAAAGAAGATCCTGTTTGAACAGCAAGTACAGCAAGGGGTATATCTCCACGGTGCTGCAAGGCCGCACCAATTGCCGTGGAAGGCTTACCAGTGACGGTGGGATCACCCGAGCCGGTCCACAGTACAAGGATCTTTAGATGATGGCCTGTTTTCTACGATAAGGAACAGAACGTTTCTCCCTGAGCCGTGCTCTCGGTAAATAAACATGATTATAGCTGACTCTTTCAGCCATGTCTCCTCCTAAAGGTAGCCACCTTCTAACCCTCAAATTTTAGTTAGCTGCTTGGGCTATAGGGTAAGGCTATATTTTAATTTATCTTGCCAGTTTAGTTTAAATTTAATGGAATCTATTATACACATGAGCTCAAGCTCCAGGCAGCTAAAGACTTTTTTTTCAAGAAATTTTTCCTGTACATAGTAATTGTTTACAGGAACACTATGTAATCATTAGAGCTGGCCTAAATGCTCGCCTATATTTTGCATTCCTCCTCCTCATTTTTGGTGCTGACATATTATAGAAAATACAGTTGCTCAAACATCTCATTACATGAGATGAGTCCATCAAACAATTTTCTTGTCAGTAAGTGCTCCACAAATGCATGTAGTGGGCAGTTTTGAAATGTCAGTGAAAAAGGAGGAAATCTCTCCCTCCTAAAATACTAACACCAAACTGTGAACTTACAAGTAACAGGCAGGCACCTACTAAAGAAGTGCTGCCTATGTTGGGCATGTCTCCTCCCAAAGAAAGATTCAGTAAAAATACTGCTATGCCTGTTTGGCCTTGGGATCATCACTGGTTATACACTGTCCCAACACAGGCTCCCTTTCCCAACTGGTCAACCAGTTCAACTGAAAACTTACGATCCAGATGATTTCTATGATGCTGCTGGTGAATGAGAGGTTTGTACTGCTGTTTCTGGCTCGCATAACAAAAGAATAGCTTCAATCACCCATTATATTCCATTGTGTCATCCTGAACTATCATTTACATTTATATTCTTCAGCACATTTATTTCAATTCCCAGAGAGCTCAGATATTCCCAGTGACTCCAACGGACACTGATTGGCCCAAGCCCTCAGGCAGCAGCAAATATCACACCAGCATGTCAAATTCCCCTTTATTGGTACAGATATCTATTTCCAGCTGCTAGAGCCATGATCCTCAACCAGGGTGTCACAGCACCTGTTGCACTTAGAAAGCAGGTTTTTAAACCAAGTGCCCCAACACCTGGTTGCTCAATAGCAGAAAGGTTTTCATAACAATACCATAAGCAAGCTATGCAACTAAATGACAGGAAAAAAAGACTCCTTCCCAAAATAAAAGGAGCTACTCCACAAATATTTAGCAGCAAGAGTGTTTTCTCACCAACGCGGGTGAGGGAAGCTGGTCCAGTCTTGTAGCCTTCTCCAAGCAGGATCTGTTGCTGGTTAAGCTGGGTGCGGTGTAGCAGTGATCTCTCTCTGCTTCTCCTGGAGTGCACGTCTTGCTGGCAAATTTGCTAAGACCTTATACTGTTTAATTGTATAACTTTAAAGCATTTTTCCTTGATAGTTGGCTGATAAGAGTCTGAACAAACAGGGAGGAAACGGGTGACCATCATGTCACAACTGTTAAAGTGCCTGGCTCCTGTTTTGGAGTTGTCTAGGTGTGAAGACTTGTGTTTCTCTGCAGCCTTTGCAATTATAGGTTAGCTACAGGTGATGAGTCTCGAGAGGTCAAACAGGGTGTTTAAAGGTGTTACCAGACCTGTCTTTGGGTACTTGTTTATCAAGGGGGCAAATTTGCAGTAGCTTGTATGGGTCATGGTCTGTTTACCAAACTCCAGACATACATGGAATGGTTGAGACATTTGTAACACCTTAGATACTGGATGCCTGTTGGAGAAATGTGAGCAGGGTGCATTTGTCATGTACAGGGCATCCTTCCAGCACCTTTTACAGGTTTCACTAGAAATGCATATTTAGTCTTTTGTCTCGTTTAGCTGCTAGGTCCATTGAAATGCAGATGTAGTTTCCTTGCCTTCACTGGCTTTCTTAGAAACACCCATGTGATGAGCATGTTAGCTCTCTGCTAACAAATTTTCTCAATTTGACATAATGTATTACAGAGAATAAAACCAATTGGGGTTGCTCTATTTTGTATCGTCTCAGCTGCCACTGTTATTTTAATTTGGTCATAAAAATTTAGGCCTGGCTGAGTTGTTACTGTATGCACCATCAACATGCCCCAAGGTGCCTTGAGATTTTTTCCAAGAGTGCTGTGGGATTCCGCACGATGTTAACACTGTCACGTTTGCAAACATAATTCACAAGATAAACGCAGAGATTTCTAACAGAAATCCACAGTTGCGGTCTTTCTGAGTTCTCTGCAATAGGAAAACTGCTCTATTAATTTTCTGCAGTCAAAAAAAGGAGTGAAAAATAAGAGCTGGCATTTTCCAAGGGCTGCCTCGAGTCTACCTAGGGGTATTTTGAGTCTGAAAAGGTTGAGAACTGCTGATCTAGAGGTGTCATATGGCCACACTTTTAGCAGCAGTGTCTGCAGCAGCTCTAATTAGTGACTAGGAACAGAAGAGAGGCAAGTGCTATACTGTATGGAGTATAGTTTGAATCCCTGAAGCTCCTTGCTTGGGTTAGAAATCGCATTAGGGCAGGCATGCCTGCAAGATTTCCTGCACACCCATGCCTGATTTCATTTAGAAAACCTGCTGCAAGAACAGCTTGGTATCAGAGCTGTGGAAAGCTTTGGGTGCTGATTCAATCTGGAAGAGATTCAGCCTGATTTGGTGGCCGAATCGCCAAATCCAAATCAAATTAGGGGACCAAATAAAAAGGTCAGAATCAAATTGAAGCTCTCCAATTGATTTGGAAAAGATTCAGAGAGCTTTGAGGATTTGAGCAGTCCCCAGTTGCTGCAGCAGGGAGCTGGACTCGGAGCTGGTAAGTAAGGGGTGGAGGCGGGGCTGGAGGAGGGGGGAGGAGACCATGGGAGGACCCCTGCCAGGCCCCATCCCTGCCTGCTCCCCCAGCCCCGCCTGGGATGGCTGCCTTCCCTGCCCCAGCTCTGGCCCTTTAAGAAAAAAACCAACCCAAAAAACCCTGGGACTCACCAGCTCCTGCAGCGGCCTTGGGGATTGCGGGGAGCTCGTGTAGAGCCCCCCACACAGTGTGGAGCAGTAGGGGAAGTGGGGATCGCCACCCTCGCCCGGCAGTACCGGGTGAGTCAGAGGTTTTTTTTCCCCCAAAGTGCCAGGAGCTGGGCCGGCGGGGCAGCCACTGAGAGTGGGCGGGGATTGGGCCTATGGGATTCGGAGATTAGGCTGATTTGGCAGCAGCCGAATCTCCATATCAGATTCGGCCGAATCAATTCAGGACAGTGATTCGAATCACCGAATCGAATCACTGTCCCCCCCGAGTCAGCCAAATCTGAAGCGAATACTAGCCGCTTCACAGAGGCCTATTTGGTATGCTAGCACCTTTAGTCCTGCCAGCTATGATGAATAGCAGTACTTGGCCCTACCACAGTGTCTCTAGTCTGGGATGTGAAAGAGTTCCACAAACTACGATTAAGCTCATTTTAGAGAGGGGAGAAAACAGGGGACAAAGAAGTGAAATGATTCGTCCAAAGTCACCAAGTAGGCCAGGGTGGAACCAGCACCAGAACCAAGATCTAGTATGGCCCAAAGCAGCTCTGCTCCCAAGACTGCACTGCTAAACATACACGTAAGCATTCAAACATCTCAGTCACCCTGGATTTGGTGTGTGGGAAGACCTCATATTATTCAAATCGGTTCATCAGTCCATCAGCGCTCAATCGCAGCAAAAACCAAAGCTACTGCTCAAAGTAATCAGGCCCAGACTTTGCCTCTCTTTTGATTTCCAAATAATATTAAGCAAGCGAGTCACTTGCAGATCCACTGGAGTCCAAGGAATTAGCGCTTTCTAATAATAGGGATGTTTCCTGGACATAAGCACCTTGTGTATTTTCCCAATGATACCGGCCACGGAGATTTTCTTAAACTGCAGAGGGACCCTTTGCTGTTTTTAATTATTTATGCTGCAGAGCAAGAATTGCCTATTCTCTCTAAGTAAAAGTACTATGCATCTGAATTGCATGGATACTGAGATGATACTGCTTTAAGATTGAATGCAATACATTTGAATTAAACCTAACACTGATTTCTTCTTCTTTTCCAAGGGCCATCTTTCAACTATGGATCTTACCATACAGTTACAAAAATACATGTTTCAAATATATAACAATTTAAAACTATCAAGACAGATCTAGTTACCAAGGGAATATCAGCATGTTTCCAAGATTAATATTAGATTATTTATACAGTCAAATAAGAAATGAAATTGTGGTTGAATCCATGTATCAATCTGCAATTATGTTCCACTGCTGCCTTTCCTGAATCTTTTTTTTTTAATTGTTAAGAGAGGAAGGGCAATTTTGTGTTTAAGACACTGGACTGGCACTTAGGAAATTTTAACTCCCAGCTCTGTTGCAAACGTCTTATTTAACCTTGAATAAGGGAATAATGATGTGGATCTTTTTGCCTACACTTTTCATGGGCTCTTTACTCTGATGGGAGGCTCTTCAACACAAAGGGAATATTCTTCTTTTTATGTATACTGCTGCCTAGCATAATGAGATCCTGCTCTCAGCCGCAGCAAATAGACAATACCACAAAACAAAAACCTGTACCACTCAGATGCTTCAGCTCTGCCACTGGCACTGCAATACGAACAACCTCATTTAAAAAACCTTATTAGTAAGTAGGTCCAATGCAAAAAGTCTGCTCACCCAGGTACTTTGCAGGTAGAACTCGCATTCCCACAGATATAGCATGCCCTGCCTGCTAACAACATCTTCAGAACACAAGGTAGAAAAAAAGCCACGCTGATACAAGTTAAATAGGCTGCAATTAACTGTATGTCGCGCCGTCAATCCCACTTTAGATTACACATCAAGGTCCATTTGGACACATTCCATTATTGTCATCTCAAATCAAATCCTTGTAGTCAACACCTTCCTTTCTGGCCCATCTTCCCTTTTGGCAGCCTGTTCCCCCAAAATATTTTCCTGTATTCATCCTGTTGCATGCGTTTGAAAAAAAACCTCTAAGGTTGTTTCAAGTGCTGTATTCGTACGGTAAATACGAACCTCAAAAGAGTCGAAAGCTCTGGGAAGGCTCTGAGATCCACCGAGGATTACCTTTATTAACCCTAGAAAGCACCATATGGATCAGCTGCAATGTCTTTTCGTTTAAATAATGTAGCTCTTGGCTGTACATTTGGGACCTCTACATTTCCATAAAATTTGTGTCAACTCCCTCTCAAACACCGTTTTACCTTCATCACCAGCTTTGCCTAGGAGCTTTGTATAAAGAACTCTTTGTTCAAGGAATTTTTGAGTGAATTGCTTATAATTCAGTCCTTTTTTCCCCTTGAATACTTATCCCTTCATGTTTATGAATAAGTTACAGCCACAAAGAATTTACTAGCAACAGTCAGCGTCTTCTGTTTGTGTTCTTTTTTCAGACCTGTCCTGAATATTCTTCCTCTGCTAATCATTTGCATTCTGTAATTTTGCAGCTTGCGGAGAAATAAATCAGCAGAGGGAAGTTAACAGACAAATATATCCCCATCCTGACCACAGCCAATTTTATATTTCAAACTCAAGTGCTAAACTTAGACAACTAAATCCTCACTGAAGCACAGAAATAAGTGGCCTCATTTGAAACTCCCATTGATGCCATGGGAGCTGAGTATGATTAGCACTTCTGAAAGTCAGGCCAATTATAATGATGATGAAGTACTAATTTGTATTACTGCTTACTATCTAGTAGGTGCTTTTCAGTCAACAGCTCACAATTTAAAGAGAGAGACACCAAGGCAAGGAGAATCACAATAGGCAACTTATGTATAAAGCTATCAGCTCTATCGCAGGGAGCAGGTCTTTAGGAAGGGCTGACTGTTCCTAATCACCGCCTCCTCCTTCAAGTGCTTAGAAATGGATTCCTTGAGGATCTGCTCCTTGATTTTTCCAAGGACTGAGGTGAGGTTACTGGTCTGCAGTTTTTTGGACCCTCCTTTTTCCCTCTCTTAAGTATGGGTACCATATTTGCCCTTTCCCAATCCTCTTGGACCTCTCCCAGTCCCCAGGTGTTTTCAAAGATGATGGCCAGTGGCTCTGCAATCACATCAGCCAACTCCCGCAGCACTCTCGGGTGCATCGTCTCCAGCCCCATGGACCTGTACATATCCAGCTTTTCTAAAAAGTCCCTAACCTGTTCTTTTGCCACTGTTGGTTGCTCATCTCCTCCCCAAACTGTGTTGCCAGACTCAATAGTCTGGGAGCTGACCTTGCCTGTGAAGACTGAGGTGAAAAAGGCATTGAGCACTTCAGCCTTTTCTGCATCCTCTGTCACTAGGTTCCCTCCCCCATTCAGTAAGGGACCCACACCTTCCCTGATCCCCTCTTACATACAGTTAGTAATGCTGTATTCTGATAACCGAGATTATGACACTGTTCCATTATAGTCAAGGAAAGTGTGGTCATTGTTTTTAATAGTGCAGTGTTGAACAATATTTAAAAGCTGAACCTGGAAACTACATTAGCCTTTCTATATTTATCAGATCTCATAACTGCAACTTAATGCAAATTAACCCAAACTAAAAAAAAAAGGCAGTCCAATAGTTTGATAAGTTCTGCTTTCATTTGCTAGTTTTACCTGTGTACGTTAGATTTCTTCTATATCTCTCTGTAATGTGTTTTTTTCTAAATCTTATTTATTATAGGTACCTAATGTGCTGAATGTATCACTGATGCAATCCCAACATTTCAGTAGTGATGTTGAAGGATTTTGCCTTTAAAATTTAGAAAAATAGAGAATTAGAAGTGACAGTCCATTACTTTGAACTGACAATCACAACAGTAACTTCAGATATTGAATATCCATTCCCTTTTACTTCCAAGAAAGGCAGATATACAATATGCAGTTTGTGGATCTCACCATGTAAGAACTGACAACACCTATAAGCTTCTTGAAGCAAGAGCTGCCTGGAAGAACTGTATATTATTTTCCTTTACTTTGACACATGTACACTCAATATAATTTATCTCAACATAGATTAAAAATCATAAATGCATGCAAAGATGGTCCACCAATCAAAATTAGAAGGATCAAGCTTCCAGGCAGTTATGTTTCTGACTGTATATAAAATGAACAGGTAAATTAGATTTTCTAAACAAATATCTCCCAGTGATGCAGCAGAAGAATGTGGAATCGAATGGGTTGGAAGTGATAGAGGTTTTCCATTTACAAGTGATAACACAATGCTGGGCTCCTTCATATTACAAAGCCTCAGATTGCATTCTTTCTTTTTATTAAAGTATCCTCCAGTCATCTTTGAGGCATGGCAACATTAGACACAATAGCACTGACCTCAATGTAGCTACAGTGATTTAACTGAACTAGGGCAAATCCACTGTTGCCAATGTTCAAATATCAAACCCCAGATAACAGTTGTGATACTAGAGCTGCCAGAAGGGACAGGAATATTTTCTTGAGTACTGATTACCACCCAGCTCTAGTGCTTACCATCCAAAGTGCTGAACTGCTTTTCAAGACAACGGCACCTATCAGCTTCAGATCCTTTCATGAAAAATACTTTGATTAGACTGAAGACATCAGCTGCAGCACTTATTTTTTTGCAAAGTGCACATTACATCCCCAGGACAGGAGAATATAGATTCTGTTCTTTTCTGGTTTTACACTGTACCCATCACCAGGGCAGAGAGAGCTTGGACAACAGCCCGTGGCCAAAGTACAATGCCCAAGACTCTCAGTAGACTTCCTAGGAGCCCAATACTGAATCTGCACTACTTCCAAGTTTTGTAGAGCTCCAGAAGAAATCAGAACCAGCCTCTCACACAACAGAGTCAGTCTGGGATGAGTACTGCAGGTCAAGAGCTGTGACAGTGCCAGCAGTTTCTACCTTTGGTCCCAAGCAAGTTTTAACACGTGGACCCACAGAACCAGCCAGCCACCAACTACACCCTTATCAAGCACTGGCTGCCCGTAAGGTCTGCATTGCGCAGAGGACGTAGTCAAGCAGGCATAGTCAGCTGCAAGATTTGCATATATGGCCTCAATGATTTACCGATTTCATCCACCTGGTTCTGGAAATTAATATCATGTCATTTTTGCGCACACTTTCCAACTGCTCCTCAAAACGCTGGCAAGTCCCCATGCCAACTTTGAACTAATATAAATGACTCTACAAGGTGGAGACAGCATAGAAATGGGCCCAGGGACTGTACCGTCACTATCTGAAAAAGTACACACGTTCATAATCAGGCGACTTCTTAACATCTCCATGTCATTACCATTCAACCAGCGTGCAGGGATAACACTGGACACAGCTCAGAAAAACCCTAACATTTCATTAAGTCTTATAATTCTATCTTAATAGACATAAAACTGACATTTTCATACACAGACTAATTAGCCTCAATTAAACAGCTTTTTAAACATGTTATTAATTCCAAGCGAATTCCTGGGCAGCCCAGAGTTCATTAAGAGTTAGTTCAGTTGAACACTTACAGGACACTAAGCATAAATAATAACACTGAGTACTTATGCTGCACTTTAAATCTTCAAAGTGCTGTTACAAACATAAATTAATTAAACTAATATTAACTAATTAATTTCTTCCCTTAAACAGAGATCCATGTTGGCTTAATTTCCCATGGGGGGGAAAAAATGAACCATATTTGAACGTAAAGTCTGAGGACTTACGGTTATGAGTTGCGTTTCTCAAGGGATAAACTTACCCAGGGAGGTCCAAGACATGGGTGAAAAACTGCCATGCAGTTAGTAGGTGGCTTGGGGAAGTGGCACTGATGTTTCGATGTGATGCTGTTCCTTCTGAGTCTGTAAAAAATCCTGGTGCTGCTGCAGTGACCACAGCTCTGGGAGAGGATGCAAGACCAGGCTCTTGCCACTTGTGTTCATGAAAAACATTACAGTGCTGTTTTCTGGTGTTGGCCAAGGTCCATCTGGAGTCACCAAGGTCTGCTGGCTTTAATTCCTATGGAGTCTGCAGAGACATTAGGTAAAATTCCTGAAGGGTCTGGAAAAAGAAGAGGAATCAGTCTTAACAGCACCTGGATGGTGGCCGCTAGCTCATCCCAAACCCACTGAAATTGTGCAGGTTTCCCACTTTGGACTCCAAGGAGCAATGTGGTTGTACAAGAATAAAGTCCATCTGCTGGGAAGAATGCTCCGCCAGCTTTTCTTTAGGCCTCTTTCTGGCCTCATCCTTTGAGGGCTCACTTGCTGCTCCTTCCTTTTCACATGCAGACAGTTGTACTGGAGTATGCGAGAACCCATATTCCAGCCTCAAGAACAGCTCCATGGTCTCCTCCTATACTCTGCATGTTGCCTTCATATATTCTCAAGGTGGCACCACATGTCCATGTAGCCAAATCTTTCGGGTTAAGCAGAGCCAGAGTGGATGCAATCTGTAAACCAAAGAAAAAGAAGGCTAGTACTTTTGCTTACACAGCTCCTCCAAGACAAAGGCCAGGAAAGGAACTCAGTGTGATATTTGATTGGCAGATGTTGTTATTTAAAACATACCCACTTATTTGGAAGGGAACAGCTGTGCAAGGAACATAAGAGGCAGTGAAAGCAGACTTTAAAAGTCAGAATCTACTTGTCAGCTTGTCTAACTTTGTAGATCAGCAGTAATAAAGGAGAACAAGAAAGAAAACATCTTACCCAGGCTCTGTTAAGCCTTCTCCAAGAGTTAGACTGGCGGCATTGTTTCTTTTCTGAGCATCTGCTATGCAAAGGGAGAACATTTCTGGCACCCGCAACAAATTAAAAACAACTTTCCACATAGTATTTCACACCATTAGGCTTTGTTATTTCTTCACAATTGGCATTCATGTTGTAGATGCTGATGAAATACATTTCGGGGCATTAACTATAGTTGGTATCTATTATCTAGAACTGTACTAGTATCCCCACCCCAGTCCACATGAAAACTGCATCGGATTTCTGTCCTTAAGACTAAGTTGTGTGCATTGTGTCTCCTTCTACTGGCTATCCCTGACACTTACTGCTGTCAGCGAATGCCATTGCTTTTCTAGCTCAAGTGATAAAGTTCTGAGCTTTGATACTGAGGGGTCAAGATTCAAACCTTGTTGAAGGCATAACTGCAGTTGCACTATTACACTTGCACATCAATTGTACTCAGAGTACCACTGAGAGAACAGGAAAGATAAAAATAAGACAACAGAGCAAGGAGATATGTATAGGCTGGATGGTTTATAAATAAACCACACAAGTCCCCAAGTAAAGCATCAGAAGTTAAGAAATGCCAGCTTGAAATTTGCCAATTTCCCGCCCTGTTTCCCCGACTTGTGTATTCTGATACAATCTTAAGTTACACTGGGGGGGGGGTTCCAGGTGACCCGTGCCTCATTCAGTGCAAGAGATGGGCCCCACGCTCTCTAGCGAGCAGGTATTTTACATTTTGCTTTCTCTGTATTATTCAGGGTGGTCCTGGGGCCTTATTTACTGTGCATTGTTATTCAGACCCTGCTCTGCAGCTGCAATTATTAATTTCCTTATAGGTTTTTCCATAGCAGTCATTATGCCAAGTTTGTCAGAAACAATTTATTTTTCTAGCAGCCCTGTAAGATGAAGGGATATCATCCTCACTTTACAGATGAGATGCAGAGTGATTAGGGTCAAAAGCGTGTGTGAGTTGTGGATGCCCAATTCCAGATGCCTACAACTGAATTTTCCAGAACTCTTGCCATTTTACAGTATTTTATCCATTCGTAAAGGGCCTCCTTTCATGTCACCTGCAACTGTGAGTGCACCACACTTCTGTTCTTGTCTTTGCAAGACTGTAATGGCTTTTCTAAAGCCGTGTGTGTGCGCGCGCATCATTACGTACTTCCAGAGATCACTTTCCAAGCATGGTTTGTCTCAGGGTATTAAGATAGGGTTAAAGTCATCATGGATAAAGATCCAGCACAAAGTTTTGTGATCTACTCCATTCTGCTTTGGTGTATACTGGTGCTCTAGCCGTGGGAGAGTTTCATCATATGAACAGCTCTATTTGACTGCATTTTCCCAACTCTCCCTACAGGTTTCCAATTGCCTATCTTTGTACAGCTAACTAATTATGAATAATAATAATAATAATAATAATGCTACTGTGCTCATTCTGTCCCAAATGAGGAAAGAAACTATCAGGGATGGTCGGCCTACTTGTGCACGTCACATTAAGTCTGGAGCTGAAGACGTACCATGAAATTGATAACTTTTGTCACTAGCATGAAGTGAATATAAATCCAAATTGGGGGAGGGCACAGAAACAAAGACAAGCTTGCTATCTAGGGAAGGCTTTTCACTTCAGCCTGCTAAAGAAATTAAGCCACGTCAACTCCCTCCATGCAGTGGAACGTAGCTTCCTCCTCACACTTCCCTTGCTGCCAATGCAAAATTATTCTTCGGTAAAGTCACGAGGAGATGATGCGATTTGCCCACAATCACATGGGGAATCTGTGGCAGAACTGGGTTTTGAACCCTGAGGCCCAAGTCTGCTGCTTTAACCACAAAAACATCCACCTTTCAGGCCCTTGAACTGGTCAAACTATGGCAGACTCCACAGAGAAGCAGTGCCAGGGAAGGGCAGAGGTTAGGAAGCTGCCCATACAGAGGCAGTCTTGATTTGCCTCTAAGTGCTGGAGACCACAGTCAAAGGAACAGCTAGAAATGCCATCCCTGCAGTCTAGCTGGGAAGAAGTATGACTGCAGGGCAAAAGCCAAGAGTCGTAATTTCATAGCTGTTTGGGGCTGGAAGGGACCTTACAGGCATTCCAGCATTTACTGAATGAAAGATTTTATTTTGAAAATGTAGGCACTAAATATTTTGGCATTTTGGTGAATTTCTCTCCTTATTTTTCCAGCTAAATCTATTTGTTTTTGCCCCCCCCCGCCAAATTTAGTTTTCAGTGAACTTACTATTTCTTAAACAAAACTTTGCCAAGCGCCAATAATTTATTTGCGTTCATGGGAGTGGGGGTATGATACAGGCAACCCCAAAGGCAAAAGAGCAAACCCTGACCTACCTGAAGTTAATGGATCTTTGCACCTGACATCACTAGGGCCAGCACTGGAGGCCCATACCAAAGAGCTTGCAATCTGATGTGAGATGACCTTAAGCCTGAGTCTGGTATAAGTTCTAGTAACTAGTGAAATTACAACTTAGCCATCCTGCCGCCAAGTTAACCACAGCCCACTTATTCTGCCACAGCAATCTTAGGATTCTAGTTTAGTTTTATAGATCATAGTTTAGTTTTTCTAGACCATAGTTTTATAACTCCCTTCACTTGGCCTAGCATGACCAGGAGCACTGCTTGGATTGCTTGAAATCCTGAAACTCCTTCTACACTGTAGAACTGATGCTGCTTGTCATGATTCATACACTCACCCCCCTGTCTTCATGAGTCACTCATTAGCCTTGCTGACTCACTGAGCTATCGCAGGTCCTACACTTTCCCATGAGGCAGGGCATTGCTGGATACTCACACAATCTCCCGTGTTTCCATCTCAGCAATATTCATTACATGTATGCAGGAAGTTGCACCTTGTGCCCCATGCAGCTTTGTATCCCATTGCGATCCTGGGCTCAGCCTGCCAGTCAACAGATGCAGCTCAGAGCAAGCTGCTCTTGGCCTCTGTGGCAGCCTTCGTCCTCTGCCACTTCTGCTATCATCCTCGTCCAGCAAAGCCTTTGGCAGTGGTGCTTTGTATCTTTTCAGTGTTGCCTACACTGTGTCCAAGCTGATGAGGAAATTCCTGTTGCTTCGTCCAGATTGTGCCTTAGCAGAGCTTTGCAGAGGCAAATACACATTGTCCACATGAATCCTATACATAGCAGTGATGAACTGGAATATAATCATAGAAAATGAGGGTTGGAAGGGATCTCAACTAATCCCACCCCTGCTCAAAGCTGGACCAGCCCCAACTAGATCATCCCGGCCAAGGCTTTGTCTAGCCAGATCTTAAAATCCTCCAAGGATGGAGATTCCACAACCTCTCTGGGTAGCCTGTTTTAGTGCTTATCGACCTTCCTCATGAGAAAGTTTTTCCTAATATCTAATCTAAACCTCCTTTGCTGCAACTTGAGACCATTGCTCCTTGTTCTGTCACCTGCCACCCGGCTCCATCCTCTTTGGACCCCCCTGCAGGTATTTGAAGGCAGTATTCGAAGGTCCCCCTCAGTCTTCCCTTCTCCAGACTAAATAAGCCTGGTTTCCTCACAAGTCACATGTCCCAGGCCACTAACCATTTTCATGGCCCTCTGCTGCATGCTCTCCAATTTACAGCAAAAGCTTTGTTATCTGGCACTCGTGGGGAATGCGGAGTACCGGATAACCAAATATGCTGGTTCCCTGAAGCCTGAACAGAACCCCTGCTTTCACTCTGCTATACTACGCCGGTGCTGACATGACTTCCTCGCTAGCATAGCAAGCTGGTCTCCCATCACAAGGACTCCTCTGTTTATACTGAACCACGGCTTTCCACAGGCAGTGCTTGCCAGTTGCTGCTTCCTCCCATGCATGCTTCAGTGTACACCCAAAAGAACCTTTTCTGCATATGCTCATAGACATATACAGGCTCCACCTAATCAAGTCTGCTTGTGGGCAGATTTAGTAAAGAGTAAATGGACTTAGATATCAAAGTATCTTCCCAACCAGGTCACTGAGGAAGCATGTTGTGGGGGCCCCTGGTGTCAATGCTTGTAAACAAGATAAGTTTACAAAGCATTTGCCAACCCATCTGTGCAGTCTGCACACGAGAGCTGCATTAAGCAGGGTGTCCTGGCAAGAGGTCCAAAACATGGCATAGATATTTAATTCTGTGCACTGGCATTCCTCCCATCTTCCCAAGCTCCTCTCAGGCTTGAACCTCTGCTTCTTTCCTCTTTTGTTAGCAATGCTGATAAGATGCATCCTTATGATGACTTGGTGTGTCAGCGGAGAGTTTTTAATGACACCAGTTTTATCGAGGCAAATTGGCCAGACGCTTTCCCTCATCCCTTCTGTATTCATCAGCACAAACAGGTTGGGCTTTATTCTGGATCCTGGTCATTTGCAGTGAAAGGTAGAGTGAATGAACAATTTGCTTGATGCGATCTGTAAACAGGTCCAGTGCCAAGGATCTGTCAAACACATTCAGTGCATTTCACCCTGCACAGAGAATGACGGAAAGATATAATACGTTGTATGAAATATAAATATACCCTTGTGTATATATGTATGTACATGTATAGCGAGCCTGACAATATAGAAGGTCCTGCACAAATTTATCATAGTGTAGTTAAAGACTATTAAATTGCAACCTAGTTTTTGGCATTTCCTAATGTATGTGTTTTAGTTTGCATCATAACAATCTTATAATGCAGGAGGAGTTGGGTCTTGTTTATGATGTATTTTAAAAAGATATGCTGCTGAGGTGAGGTCACCTCACTAGTGCCAGCCTCCATCCTCCTATTGTGGGTGGGGGCTTTCATTACCATATGGCCAGGAAGGGCATAGAAAGCAGTCATGAATACACAACAATCCTCATGCCCCCCCAAAAAAGTCCATATCAAAATAGTAGGGACACAAGCAAATATCAAAGCACAAATTCAAGAGTCTTAGTCCTCTCTGGGGAGACAGCTCAATCCGAAGTGTCCTTTAGGTACAGCCAGATGTCTTTGATAGTTCACCATACTTGATCAAATAAACCTATTGATCCTTAGCATGAAAGTTCAATACAGGCTATCAGTGCTGTGAGAACAGTACAATAAAACCCTCAGTCTTTTTGATCTCTGCTGAAGCATTTCATCTTGACATTTGTTAAATGTATCAGTAGATTGCTTAAAATGAGAATGAGGTTTTAAAAGCTTACTGGAAAAGGAAAGCTCACATTAAAAATTCAACTTTTACATTGGTAACTTTTTACGCTGGGTACTTTTCATTAACTGCACTGCACAGCCAGGTATTATTATCCAATTCCATTTTAAGCAAGATGGTGAAGCCTAAATGGATTTCTAAATATATATGCTTGGTCTCATTCTTACAAGTGGCATTTAACAGATTTTATCAGCTTTTCCACCTTTGCAGTTAATCATTCCTTACTAACATGCCTTATGACCCAGATCCTGTGATGGGACCACATGGGGAAACAGGAGCTTATGCTAGAGAATACTAAACCACAACTGGAAGTGCTTGTTGGCAAACAGGAGAAGGGAAGGAATGAAAAGAACAGTTTCAATAATCTGATACATGAATGAGGTCAGGCTAGATTTTGATCTCGGTAATACAGTGGAAATCCAGAGTAAGCAGTCAATGCACTGGCTTTGTTAATGCTATTGGGCATGTGCTTTTTTGTAAAAAGACATCAGAAACTTGTTTCATGTACAGAATGCTTTCTCCCCGCCTACATACCATATAGCATGCTTAAATACATCCTCTCTGCTCTATAAAAGCATCTCTCTATAGTGCCAGTTATTAAAATAGTACCAGATTGATTTTTAAAAACCAAAAGCATTAATTGCCAACCTTTCAAGTTGCAAAATCTCACTTTAAAAAGATGGACCCCACCGAGCACATTTAATACTCCTGGTATTCTATGAAGCCTGTACTCAAGACTGAGCATAAGCCCACAGGAAAAATAAGAGATTTTGCAGAAAGCCTAGTAGTGTCACAATTCCCATCACTAGCACACTGTGGAGTCCAGAAGCCACCTCTGTATGAACCTCTGATAAGGAGGTTGGAACTAGGAGGGGATTTCGTTTCAAGGACCTTTACGGATAACCTCTCTCCAGGCATCACAAAGACCTGTGGGAGTATTCAGGGGATGACTCCCCAAGCCATGAAGAGCAGAAAGGAGGAAGACTGCAACAGTGATTCAGAACATGGCTTGTCCCTTAACTTGGCATGACATTTTTGGTTGACATGGGCATTAGGCAGAAGAGACTCTCAATCCCTTGGCCACTTGGCACGCTGGCCTTGCTCCGATGTTGCCCTTAATGTGCCGCATACATTCTTTCTTAGCTAGACACGTTCAGCATGCTCATTAATTTATTTGCCGAGTTATCTTTGGAAACAAACTCAGTGTAAACATCCTAATGGGCCTTCATCATTTCCAGATAGTTTTTAAATTCCAGGAAGACTAAGTTTGCAGCACACAACACTGAACTTCTGGATGTGCCCCCACTGCTAGGAAACAAGAAAGAAAAGTTACTTACCATCTTCAAGAGAAAGTGTTTCTTTTTTCATTTTTACCTTGTGGTCAGCATCCTAGAAGCCCTCCTGCAGGACATAAACAGAGAAATCAGCCAGAGTGACTGAAAACAGCAGCACTCAGGGGAGAAGGCCGAGAAACAAGAGAGAAGAAGGACTTTTTTTCCCTTCCCTTTAAACTAAATTTATAACTCTGTGCAGCGAAGAACAATAAAAAAAAATTGCTTTACAGACAAGAAAGCAGGGAATAGGGAGACCTGGCAGAGAAAGAAAGGACAAAAGTGATGGGGGGGAGGGCAGGGGTTTAGGGTCTTTATTATTATGGAAGAAATGGTCAGTGAATTTGGTTCTTAAGAAAACTTGGGACCATGGATGAAATTCCAAGCATGAGAAAAGACCCCAAAGCCTCTCTAAAGCCCCAGTAGCTTGAGCAGTGTATGTGGTCAATGTGGTTCCTCTGCAGGAGGCAGAACTGAAATCTGGCAGAATTGGATGTATCCATGCACAGAGGTAATAGATGATCCCAAAACTGATTCTACATATTGAGATCATACCTGCACTGTGCACCCATTTAACAAGATCCTAATTGCAGGGTGACCCCTCCACATGATTCTCAGGTTGAGAATTTCTGGTGTAAGACGTCTTTGAAACATGAAGTGAAAAAGGCCCAAAGGAAGAAGTGAGAGCAGAAACGGTCCAATGCCCCAGCTACAGCAGGAAGTATGAGTGGAAATAGCAGAAAGGGAGCAAAGGGGCTATGAAAGACTGATTGCCTCTCTTTTCCAATGCCCTGAATCAGCCAGAATCCAAGGGGAGGTCACAGGTCATCTGCCTGCATCCTAAATGTACTAGCAAAGGCGGGGGGAAGAGCTCCTCTCATTGAATAAGAAGATGGAGGCCAGGAGTAATTTCCAGGGTATATGCAGCCAGTGCACTGCACTTTTCTAGAAACGAGGCAATTTCAGAAGCAGCAAACACACCTCAGAGGCAAACACGCTGCGCCGGCCAAAACATCCGAGTGCACTTCAAAGGGAGCCTTAAGGGCAAGGCATTGCAATAATCTAGCCTAGAGGTAACAAGGTCTGCACAGCTGGAAAGAAATGTCACAGGAGACTCAAGTGAAGCAAAATCAAATAAACCCTCCTGATGGTTTCAGGACTTCTCCACCTTCTCCCTCTTTTGTTCCAGCACAACAGAGCAAACAAAACTCATCAAGGACCCCTAAAGGCTGCTTTGACATCCATATTTGAGCACAAGGCTTCCTGTTCAATCCGAGTCAGAATGAAGCACCATGGCTTAAGCAGGACATTGAACTTTCAGCAGTGGACTGATCTGGCCCCATTGTGAGTGCAGAAAGGACAAGCCCCATTGGAGCAAAATTGGTAAGAGTAAATAAAAACCTTGCAAAAGTTCGGTGGGACCCTGTGAGGCCTGTAATAATTGTTGCTGTATATATTACAGGAGTGCCAGGAGAGTGCAAAAGCAAGCAGGTCCCCATGGAACTAGGCATTATAAACTGTCTTGGAAAAGACAGTAAGACAGCTCTAAGCAACTTCAGATCTAAGCAGGCAAAGTGCAGAAAGAAAACCAATGCACGGAAGAAAACAGCTTGCCTGAAGTCACCAGGCAGGCCAGAGGCAGAACAAGGAATGCAGCCCAGATCTCCTGACCACTCTCCACAGCCCAGCCCATTGGGCCACCATGCCTCTAATGAAGCTTGCTGAAAGGATAAGCTGATTTGAAATAACTAATTGTGTCAAATTAGCTGTGTTTTTCCAGAGCCTTAACCCTTTTCCATTGTTGCTTGGTTAGCTTTTAAAATGCTTAGTTGGAGATGATACTGTAAATCTCCACTTGGCAGCATTACTAATCTGTTTGTTATTTTCCAGCCACAGTACATCCCTGATCTGAAGCCTGGCGACACTAACATGCTTAATTGTATTATTTCCCGGGGGGGAGTGCATGCGCGGGGGACCATTCTAGCCATTGTGAAAGCTGTAGCCTTTTCTGTAGAGAGCACATGACAAGGCCTAATGGGCTGTATTTTAAAGGGCCACTTTTTTGTCACATAGAAATGTCTTCTCTGAAAAAGATTATTTTAGTAATGCCACCGAGAAGCAATGTCTTAGAATTCCCTGAGAAATGTGCGAGATGATTACCTCACCGGAGAATAAACCCATCATTTGACAGCACTGTGCAAAGGCGTAATGCAGCCCTCTATTATTTGGATGTCGACACTTGTGGATGGGCAGAAAAATGCAACAAAATATCAACTGGTAGAATTGGCCCTTTGTACTTCCCTTTTTTACCGCTTCCTGGTACCCATCTGCATTTAGACAATGATGCCGTTACTGTTGTCCCTGACATGTACCAAGCAGGAGAGTGGGCAGCATTCAACTCCTCGGGCTACAAAGAGTGAACAGAAACTCAAATGCAGAGGTGCAGCCTCACTAAGGAGCCTGACCCATAGGCTAGGGACAGACATTCAAAAAGCCTGAGCCTGAATTGATTTAATCTTTGCAGGTTAGTCTAACCTGGCTAGGCTGAACTGGTTTGAAACTGGACAGACATTCTTTCTGGACAGGAAATTCAGGAACATGCCTGCAGTGGCTCAGGCTAGAAGCTGGGGTGCGCTACAGCAGCCCTCCCATCCATTGTGCAGGGAGCTGAGCTGAGGAGGGCATGGCCAGACCCCAGCAGGACTCCCTCAATAGAGATGTCTGCCTACACAGTCCCAGGCTTTTCCCTGCTGGCTGCTCAAGGGGCAGGAGTGTTGCCAGGCGGGGTGTGCAGTGCATGCATCTGTTGATGATACAGAGCTTTTCAGTCTTCCTCCCTGCTTTGTCATACTGTCTGCAGCAAACTGACAGGCGAGCGGTCTTTATCACCCAATTAGCAAATCAATAGACTCTCTCCACATTACTTCAAACTTCTTAAGTAGCTTACGGGCTGACCTGTTGATTAGCTCCAGAAGCCCTAAGCGGCCACTGTTCTGTTCGACTATCCCAGTGAAATTGGAGAGAGATGCACACACAGACACCTCTTGGCATTAGCTAGCATACCACATGCTGGCTACAGTCCCTGCTGTAGCAGAGAGGAGGAAGGGATCAGTGCCTAAGCCGCGAGTGTGTGGGGGGAGAGGTGGGCACAGGGAAGCCAGCAGACCCTGCTGTGCCTGCAAGTCTGTGCCAAGCTCCAGCCAGGGAGCAGAGGTGGGGGCCAGCCCTGCTGTGGAGCAGAGAGTCCCGCCCAGCCCAGAGGGCATGCTGGGGGACTCCAATTTAACTTAAACCAGCAAGGGGTCTGGGACAGACATTGCATTAATTGGTTTGACCCAAATCAGTTAAGTCTGATACTGCATTCAACCAGGTTTATCTCAAACCAGTTTCAGCCATTTTCAAACTGGTTTATGTGCACTGAACATCCGTTCTGTTACAGGTTTAAACCAGTTTCTGATCACTTAAACCGGTTTTTGTGTAATGTTTGTCCCTAGCCATAGAGACAACTCCCATGACACACAGCAGTTACATATCTTAAGTTAAAGTTTTCTGGCCAAAAACAAAAACAGCAGTAATTTCTAAGCAAAGCAGACCGTTTTTGCAAAGCTGTATCTTACTTGCTAAACGCAGTTGTTCACTGAAAAATAGCTGATAGAAAGTTTTTGACTTTTGCTGAGACCTGATAAGTGCAAGGTGTTGCACATGGGGAGGAAGAACCGGCACCACACTTACAGGTTGGGGAACTCCCCTCTTGCCAGCATGGAGATGGAAAAGGATCTTGGAGTC
>NW_017728933.1:2448856-2452654 GCF_001723895.1 Crocodylus porosus | reverse complement strand
TGCTCTTTCCTGCCAAGGCAGGGGGTCGGACTAGATGATCTACCTAGGTCCCTTCCGACTCTAGCTACTATGAAACTATGAAACTATGACACTAAGGTTTTACTATTCAAGCCCCTCATTCAGGTGTCCAGTACAGATTCTATGTAGATAGCACCAGATAAGACTGCCGTTTCATGTGATGTAAAGCTGGAATAACTCACCTGAAGGCAGTGGGGTTAAACTAGGGGAACAAATGAGGATTAAATCAGTTTCTTTTGGTGAGAAGAGCACATATCCAGAGGCAGAATTTGACTATGTGATCGCCTTGGCTCGAAATGAACAAGGCTTTACTCTTTTTTTTGGATGGGATCAGTAACAACTGTAAATCATGTTATGGGAAACTCTACTGCTACTCCTCTTTATGGCCAGAAGGAACTGCTGAGCTTCTAGGAAAGATTTTATGATCTATACCTGGGAGGGCTCCCTTGCCTGTTTTGTTTCACTTTCGTAAAGTGCTTTCATGCAATGTTTGGGTAATTTTAAAGAACTGCAAACCACAGACCAGTGGTTCTTGGAATTTCCCAAAGAGTAAATAAAAAACCTCTCTTATGAACTCAGCAATTTTGTCAAGCAGTCAGGAGAGTGTCAATAGAGTTATTATTACAAAGCACTGATATGCAGACAGATATCTGACACCTTCCATCACAAAGTGCTGCTAACTTGCCTGCAGGTCCTTGTGCAGCGGGATGGAGTTGCATTAAGCCAGCTTCATTTGTTCTGTTTGGGGTGATATTGGAGCATGGCAATGGAAGCTGACTGTCTCCCCAGAAGCTCTTGCTTGCTGATTTCTTACTGGAAGTGATATGCTGCAAAATGCTGCCCTGTGACTGTAGCAACACACTGGGCACCCTCCACCCCACCTGGACCCAGGCAGGAAAACTTCCTCCCCTCTTCCTTTTTTCTATCATGAAAAACTTCATTTCAAAATTCCTTGGTGAAATGTTTTGTCCAAATCCATCCTTCCCCAGGAGTTTTGATGACTCCCTCACCATTTTTTGTAATGACATTTTTTTTTTAACCATGCTAGCCAGATCATCTCCCTCCAAAATCAATGGGTGTTGTAGTGCTACATATCTCACTGAATTGTGCCAAATGCCATCGTTGAACTTGGCCTGATGACAGGAGCATTCTAGATGACATTAAAATATGATCCCATTTCTTAGCCAGTATGTTCATGAAGAAGAAATGTTCATGCTTAGGAACAAGCTACAGAGAGAAATAGCTTCAGTCATTATCTACAACAGCCCCTGTAAACATTACAAGAGTCAGTACTGCAACATGCAGCTGCACATTACAGACTAACAAGCTGAGTGAATGAGGTCAGGCCACAGAAAGGTGTCTGCATTTATCATGTGTAGGTTAGTGGTGAACAGTTATCATTTGCACCTGTTACGCAGGATGCCATTTGGCTCTGTGCTGAAGAAAGGCTAGAGCTTATTACACAAGACTTGATGTTGCAGTCCAGCAGCAGAGTGATGGAGCTGCCTTCTTGCTCCTGGGAGATGAGATCCTTCTGATCTGACACTGCAGCGGATACATCTGCTTTCAACAAGCTAAAAATAACAGAGGGAACATTTTGGTGGCTTTGTCTGAAAACAATGGAGAGAAAAATCCGATAGCTGTGCTAGGTATTTCCTCTGTCGTTACAAACTCCTGGAGCTCACTTTTTCCTTACCGATGGGACATACTGCAGACCCTCCTGATCTTTTTTAAAAGGGTCAATTAACAAAACAAAACAGGTACTAAAGGGAACTATACAGCTACTGTAACTATCAATCTGTACCTCAGCATATGTAGCACAGAACAAGGGCATGCCACTTATGTATTCCAAACCGACGCTGAACAAAATGCAAATCTGCTTCACGGTTCGTTGTGTAATGCCTGCTCCCACATGCAAGATTTTTGCCAAACCAGGGTCAAAGTAATGCAATGGAAGAGGTTACACATTTATGTAACAGGAGGAATCAAGGGAGGTGTTTCAGACCAAAAGACTCAGACCAGCTGCTGGAACAGCAGGTGGCATAGGAGGTCCATGCAATATAGAGGCTTGATCAGAGTCTGTAATTAAATCCAGCAGTATTAGGGAAGAACAAAGGTTCCAGAAGTCAGGGAGCAGAGACATTCTCTGTCAGGAGTAGCTAGGATCCAACTCTTCGCCCAGTCTTGGAGGAAAGGGCATATCGTGATGGGGCAGAGAATGGAAGGGATGGGTCCTGGTGGGTCTCTGCTAAATCCATGTTCCAGTGCAGCAATGTCCATGAAAGACACAGTCCTGATATTCTGGTGCTCTGACCCCCCCCCCCCCGCCGCACAGACACGCTTGTGCTCAAGCACAGAAGACTCAATCTGACAGAACCTCAGTATCCACTTTACAAACACACAAACTGGGAAATTAATAAAAATAATAATCCCAGAAGTCAATGGAATTAAAGACAAGTAAGAAGAACCTTTTTTCCCTCCTGGATAGACCCATCTTCATGGATGCCATGCCAACTTCAGCAGAAGATTAAAAGATGAAACCAGAGACAGCTTTTATTTTAAAGGACCCTGAAGAGATACTGCAGCACCTCAACACTATACATAGTGAGTGCACTGGGATTAGATTAATCTAATCTAACTTCAATTTTGTCTTCACTAGTAAAAGGCTCACTGCACAATGTACTTTTAAGAAAACCGACATATAGGGACTGCCACAACTGATTCCCCCTATAATTTGTCTGAAAACAAACCAAAACAGTGCAGTGCACATTAATTGTCCCCTGGGCAAGAGGGACTATGAGAAAAACTAGCTGCAGATGACAGGTGCCAATCACAGTTGCCTAATGAACTCAGATGCTACAATATGGTATTACAGTCTGTATAAAACAGAATGAGAGACACCAGTTTCTGAAGGTAGCAGATTGCTGCCAGCCAGTTTAGCTATAGGGATTGGACCGTAAAAACTGCTCTGGGGTTTTAGTACAGAACATCCGAAGACCTTGTAAAAGGCATGCCTCCCTTTAAAACAAGTTACTGGGACAACGGGAAGATAAAACTGATACAACTTAGATAAGGAGTTCAGTTTACAGAATAGCCCAGGCAATCTATGATTAATTACAGCTGGTCAGCTGAGCAGCTGCCCCAACCTTGCAGGGAAAGCAGAGATTTTGGAGACGGCCACTGCTGCATGGTCAGCAATATGCACAATAGAAACTAGTACCCTAAGGATCACTGGCCGCTCTCCTTCTGAAATCTGTGGGAAAGCAGAGCGTGGGCAGCTCTGAAGGCAAACAGCTCCCGGCAAGGGAACGTGGAGGTGGATTGTAAGGATGCGCGAAGCTTTGGGTGCTGATTCAGTTCAGAGGAGATTCAGCCCAATTCAGTGGCCAAGTATCCAAATCTGAATAGAATCAGGGGACCAATAAAAAGGTCTGAATCAATTCGAAGCAGTGATTCAGGCAGTCCATCCCCCCTCCTGGCTGCAGTGGCGAGCTGGAGCCAGACTTGGAGCTGGTAAGTAGGGGGCAGGGGGGCTGGGGGAGGGGACCCCTGCCAGGCCTCGCCCCAGCTCTGGCCCTTTAAGGAAAAAAATGCAGGTAGAACATGGCATGGAGCAGTGGGGGGGCAGCAGGGATCACCCCCCACTGGGCAGAAACAGGTGAGTCTGGGGTTTGGGGTATTTTTTTTTCCTTAAACAGCCAGAGCTGGGGTGAGGGGGCAGTCATGGGGGAGAGCTGCGACAGCAGGGGGGGTCAAAGGGCTCGTGCAGAGCCCCCCATG
>NW_017728933.1:2441873-2448756 GCF_001723895.1 Crocodylus porosus | reverse complement strand
CAGGGCTTTTTTTTTTTTGGAGTGCCGGGAGCTGGGGTGGGCAGGACAGCCATTGTCAGGGCTGGGAGAGCAGGTGGGGGATGGGCCTTCATTATTCAGAGATTTGGCAGCAGCTGAATCTCTGAATCAGATTTGGCGGAATAGATTCGGGACAGTGATTCGAATCACCGAATTGAATCACTGTCCCCTGAACAGGCCGAATCCGAATCCAACGTGAATACTAGCCGCTTCGTACAGGTCAAGTGAATTGTTCCTTCTGCATTCAGGAGCTGCTGGGAGTCACAGAGGTCCTCAGTGCAGACTATGGCTTTGCAGGACTCAGCAGGCTCCTCCTTAGTCACTTCACCCTTCACCGTGCAGCAGGCTCTCTCTTCCGCTCTGAATCTGTGCTGCTGCCCTGTAGCAGCTCTGCTAAAAAGGGCCCAGATGCCTGCTCTGTAACATCGTCTAACAGATACAGCCCCAAAGCTAGATTGGTCCCTGCACTAGCCAGCAGGTAGACCAGCTGCATTGGCAGTAGGATAGGGCATAGGCTACCGAGCATGTTCTGTCTACATGTGCATGCTTATGCATCCACAGTGCAAAGGAAGCTGAATCACTATTTATGCATCAGTGCCAGAAACTCCACTTACGCAGCTAGCATGCTGCCATCCAAGACACTTGTACACACAGCAGTGCTTTAATCTTCCCCCTAAACTGAAACGGTGGGTCTTTAACTGAAACCCACCATTTCAATGTAGGGGTTTTATTTTTCTGTTGTGGTATGGCAAGGGGCCTTAGACTTTTTTTTTTCAGTAGAGCCTGCCCGTGGCCCGGGGGTGAGCTGCCAGTGAGCTGAGCAGCCCCTGAGCTGCAGGGGGGTGAGGCAGTCTTTCCCTCCATGACAGCGGTGCCTCCCAGGGAAGAGCTAGATCAGGCTGGGTGCTGCCTCTGAGCTGGGGCAGCACCGACTGACTAGCAGCCTGCTTCAGTGGTCCTGGGGGGTGCGGCCACCATGGAGAAAAGGACTGGGGTCCTCTGCCGCTCAAAGGCTGCTCAAACAACTGGCTGTGGGCAGGCTCTGCTGAAAGAAAAAGGATCAGGCCCTTCACCGCTTCTGCTTTAAGCAGGCACCTGCCAAAGACAGAAGTGGCAAGGGGTCTGATCCTTTTTTCCCCGCAGAGCGTGCCCACCTCTCTCATGGCTGGCGAGGGAAGCTGAATGCATTCTTGCAAACTAAACTACATAGTTTAGTTTGTAACAAGGCAAACTCATCTAAACCCCCCCAAATTCACATTCACATAATGTGTGACACTATTAAGCTTCACAAAGTGACGTGTGTTCATCGTGACATCGTCACATGTACAAGCGACTCTAGATGCACATAGGGATGTATAATTGTATTGGTAGCGCTGCTGAGATGAAGGTGCCTGTTCAGGTCCCAGACTTGGAGCTCTTTTTCTAGGCAGCAGACAAATACAAGGATAAGGAGATGCTGGTGCTCTTGGTGGAAATCTTTTTTCCTTAATTTCCATTTGTAACCACGAGAGCCTACTCCTAAAGGTCTGACACCTAAGAGCTTATTGAAGGAGAAAATTCAGTCCCTCCAAGATGCTGGCTTTTTTGTGATGTGTCTAGCTGTATAAAAGAAATGTTATGTCTCATCTGGAAAAGTCTAAAAAGATCAGAGATGCTGTGATAAAATTCTGCATGCAATCTGGATTTTTCTTTTAGGTGAACGTCTTCTAAAGAAAGAATAGAGAAATCCAATCTATATTGCTTGGTAAACAAAGAAAAAACAAACAGAAGTGCCATGATATTTAACAGATGATGAATAAACCAATGGATAAAAAGAAAAAGAAAAGCACTGAATAATAGCTACAAACTTGTATTAGTATGCTGTCCAGATTCCAATTTGGATAATTACATTCTGTCTACCTGACAATATTTGGCACGCTCAATTGCAGTACGCTGTTTTATGATAATTTCTGTTGTTGTTAAGCAGCCGATAAAAGAATGACTTTCGAGGATAAGGGACATGTATCCTTACATCTAAGGTTGAGATTTGAGATGGGGCTTCAATGCTGGCTCTCTGTTCCAGAGTGAATTAATCTCTAGTAGTACTTATAAGGCTCCCAGCCTCATGGGGTACGAATGCGTCAAAATCTCTTAGCTGCTATCCTTACAACACATCTGTGAGTTAAGGCAGCAAGCAGAGAGGGATTTAAGGCCTCAGTTCTACAAACATTACGCACGTGTGCAACTCCATATTTTTTTTTCAGCTGTGTCCTAAAAGCCCATCATTTAAATGAAATAATCTCTCAAGAAGAACTATTTCAGTCTAAGGAGTTTTGGTAGTCTGTGCATATTGATCTATTGACCGACAAGGTAGCATAGAGTTATAAATGATATTTACACTGTTTAATTGGTGCCATTAACAAAATAAACAGTGTCCTTCTTTTGGCTACAGGATAAGAATATAAAGAGACCATAGCATATATGCAGTTGCATGATTTATCCAAGATGACAACAGATTCTCAAAGCTGGGTCTTTATATTACGGCTGTGTATTTGGATTCCTCGGAAACACCGAAGTCTCTTCCAAATCATTACTAAAGATGTTAGATAAGATGTTATTTATGGTATTTTAGCTGGCTTTCTGTCCACATCGCAGCATTCCTCTCCAAGCTAATCCGAATGCATTTTCCAATTAACATTTAACAAGAGACAGTATCAAGGACTTTGCTGAAATACAAATATATCACATTTACCACACTGTTTGGTAATTCTTTCAAAAATGAGGTTTGTCTGATGATAATTATCCTTTATTTATCCACTGCTGTTTATGGCTCATGGACTCATTATCCTGGATGTTCAGTAATTTTTTGCCCTTGTTTTACATATAAAAAACCCAGAATTTCCAGATGGTATAAGTCTGCTAATTTCACATGGAGCTACACCATTCTCCTCTGGCTGAGAATCTGGCCGTGAGGTTACAGAAAGATTTATGGGCTGGTCATGGCCATAATTATTTTTCTTTCCCATTTCGGAAATCACTCCTAATATAAGCATAGAGGCAAAGAAACATAGCAAAAAAGAGAATAATCTTGCATTGCTACTATTATAGACGTTACTGAGAGACCAACTTACTCTGTTGTGATTACAGATGCAGAAATTAAGTCTTGGACAGGTAGCCACTGAAATTTCCAGAGGGATCAAAGGTAGTTAACACCTAACTTCCACTGAGCCTTGCAATGAAGCTGCTGTCTTAAGTTGTTTTCCATTATCCTATCATACTGGAGACAAAAATCCTGATTTTCCTCTTCTCTACCCCCAAGTTTATATTCTTTTACCACTGGCTCCCCACAGCTGTGTCATCAGCTTTGCAACATTGTCCAGCTTCATGAAAAGTACTGACCAAGGAGGAGGCTATAAAGAGCCCTGGCATCAAGAATAAGTGTACTTCCTTGAAATGGGTCCTAGTCCCCAAATCTTCCAGAGGAAATCAAGGCAATTCATCAGAGCTAATGGATATATATCAGTTTCCCCAGCTGAGGATTGAATTCTAGTTGAGAAGTCAAGTCAGTTGTGCCAGTGTGAGAAGATCCACCTTTCCAAAGCATTCAGTGTTACCAAAGGAGTTTAAGTCCAGCAATGTGCCGCTCAGCACCGAAACGTTGCACTTACCATGACATGAAAGAGCCACGTGTGTAGAAGATGCATAAGTTGTCAGTCAATCAGCTGCTGTTGCCCTGAAGGGGTTAGGGATGACATGCTGTTCTGCCCAATCTTGCACAATTTCCTGTAATACAAAAGGTGAGAATAAAACATATCAGGTTAATCCTACCCCTAAGGGGGAATTTAGAAGTGCCAGTTTAAAGAGATTGTGGGCCCTAATTCTCTGCTGCACCTCAGGGAGCCATCTGCCCCTGGTTCAAGGGAAACATCAAATGGATCAGCATTTTCCCACCCACTTTGCCTGGAGAGAAAATTCCCATTTAGACACCTAAAGGGAAACAGAATTCCACACAAAATATTCGAGTTAAAATCACTGTGAACAGTGAAGAATGCTTCCCTAAAGCAGATGATTGTTATCAAACACACGAAGATATACAATGCTTTTGAAACAATCAACTGGATAATTCCATCTGAACAAAAAGAAAAGGCAGCGTAGTTTCAAAAATATGGCATGCTTAGCAGAGCTCGTTTCTGAAAGGGGCTCTCTTTTGTGCCGGTAGAGTGATAAAGAGATGACTGACAGGCAGGAGAGGTTTTTCCAACCTGATGCATTATCAATTTTTAAAAGTGAAATTACTGTCTGAATGCAAGTGACTGACTGGAATACAACAAGAGTCCTTCTTGCCCAGCTGAGTTCAAAACCTACCAACAGGGACAGTCAGAATAATGCCACTTGCCATTGTCAAATAAGACTTAGCCCCTGGAACTGAGAGATTTCAGAGCCATTTCTTCTCCCAGGATGCATCTGGCAGAAAGCATCCCCAAAATTAAAGCAAAAGGCAAGTCTGCCTCTGAGACTGCCAGAAAGGCAGGTATTCCCAGGTCTTGAAATATATTCAGATACACATGCTTTTTTTTAACACTGTTTCTGGAAACTGTATGGAGCACTATATAAGGAGGCTGCAAGAACGGTGATCAGGACAGTGGCTGATATAGCTAGGAGGAAGACTATACAAGAATATGTTTGTTATGGACACCACAGATCATGATCCTGAACAAGTCCCTTGGACACCCTGTGCCTTAGTGTCTCCTTTACTAAGACATTGTAGAGAAGTGAGATCTGGGATCCCACAACACGAGAACCCTTTATAAAAGTGTATAATACCATATTCATCAACAGAGAACAACATCCCTGATTGCTCAGGACTATTCAAAATCCAGGCTCAAACACTAAAAGCTGAGATCAAAGTATCATACAAAAGTAGGGCTGGAAGGGACGTCAGGAGGTTACTGAGTCCAGCTCCATGATCAAGGCAGGATGATACCTCTCTAAACCATCCTAGACAAGGCTGTTCTTAAATTAGTTGCTTAAATAATTGCACCATATGCTTGTGATTGGACTAGGACTTGCTTGTTTCCGGTGTGTCTCACACTAATGTATAGATGATACCTTAGATGACTAGCTAATTGCCCTAATTGGCTCTTGACTTACCTCCAGACTTTTGTCTTTGTCTCCCACTGAACCTAACTTAAAGTCCTCCTCATAAGGGTAGTGAGTCTCTTCATGAAGATGTTCTTCCTTTTTTTCAGCAGGCTAATCCCATCTTTCCTCAGAAATTCTTCTTAGAACAGCGCCCCTGATTGAAGACATCTTCTGCGCAGGCACAGAGTTGAAATCTGCAAAAATCCTTTCCCTCAGAAGAATGACAAATGCTCAATCCTAAGCAGAGTTTTGATGCCCCCGACTCCACTCCTCTCCCTGCCCCTCCAAAAGGGACTACTATCAAAAACTCCATGAAGTTCACTAGAGACTTTGATTTTGCTACTTTTGAAGTGGAAAGCATGTAGATTTTAGGGTTATGAGCAACAATACTAAACCCCAAGACATGTTCATGGACACAAGTGGCAACCTGAGTTGTGAATTTTAAGGGGATTTTAGAACTAACAGCACTTTTTTTTCCCTCTCCAATGTATAATGCCATCCTATGATTGTCTTCCACTACTTTTGTCCAGTGTCTAACCCAATGGAGCCCCTATTCTGGATCTGTCCTTCAGAAGTACCAAAGGAAATCCTATAAATATATATTCTTGCAAATAGGGCTGGATTAACCCTAGAAAGGCTCAGACATCATCTGCTTGACGTGAGGATGCTCAGTAGACCTGAAGTGCCAGGCCCAGGGATCCATTTTCAATTTTATGCTTCCACAGTTCACCTTACTTGCACCCAGCAGAAACAGTCAGGCTGGTCAGAGCAGATTATTTTATTTTGCTGTTCTCCTTTTCTATTTTTAATTTAAATGCTTTGGATGTGTGTTAGCATGAGGATTCACAGTGTATTTTATAGGCACTTTCAATTCATGTTGGCCAGTACATGTAAGATCCTTGAGCTCAGCACACAGAGCCAAATGCAGCAGACAAGTCTGAATGCCAAATATGATAAAAGGCAAGAAATAAGAAAAGGAGTGTGTGACAGGGGGCCATCCAGGGGCCAAAATCTCATGTCAGTCCGTGCATCCGTCTATATGGGGCAGTCTGCCCAGTCTCGCCTGCCACAACTTTGCTGGTATAATAAGCTGGTGGTAAATGCAGGACGCTGCCCATTGTACACCCCGGTGCCAGGGGACACTATCCACAGCTCCATACCTTCCCTACACAATGGCCCATGCCTCGCAGATGGCATCTGAACAAAGTCTTACACTTTTACCTTAACTCAGCCTCTCAGCATCTGAGGACTTACTGGGGTATCCTTCTGACCCAATCATGTAGTCCCAAAATAATGGCAGTTGTCATTATTGTGGCCAACCAGGACACTGGAAGGCTTAATGTCCTCACCGGCCTGGCCAGCCGGGGATGACCTTTAAACCTCCACCACCTCCTCCCACTCAATTCTCTGTCCCGAATCAGGGAGCCTCCTGTTAGGCCAGCCTGAGGAATAGTAACATCATCACAGCCCCGCTTCTCCCACTTAATCAAGATGATCCCTTTGTTTCCTGCGTGACAAATGGCATCTCTACAAACTGTTTAGTAGACATCAGTGCAAACCGCTCTACTCTTTGAGTTGAAAAATTTTCCACAACTCCCCTCTCCTCTGCTGTTGTAAATGCTGTGGGAATTTCAAATCAAATAGTTCCTCATCCTGTTTCCCAACCATTACATGTTTCTTTTGGTCCTGTTTCTGATCAACATGCCTTTCTCCTTAGTCCTTGTTCTCCTGTTAATTTGTTAGG
>NW_017728933.1:2366172-2441862 GCF_001723895.1 Crocodylus porosus | reverse complement strand
AGGTGTATTTTTTATCTCTTTCTCTGTCTTTAGTATAAATACGCTTGTAAACTTAGAGAGTCTGAGAAATCCTTTGAAACAGACAACAGGCATGGGTGATTCCCCTTGCTGTATGGAATTCTCCCTGTGATCACAGTATAGCCCTAAATAAAGAAAAGCTGGCTCTGTCAGTTCTCATTCAACCACAACGCAAAGTTTGATTTTTTCCACAGGCTACACTACTGCCCCCTTTCTGGTGACCACACAACTGCCCCCCCACACTTGGGCCTCTGGGGTCTAACAGCTCTGTGGGGCTCAGGTGGCCTCAGCTGTGCCTGGCCCTCTTACCCACGCCATTGCAGAGGCTTGTGGTTATTAAGGCACCCCAACCTGCCTTTCACTGGGGAGGTGAGCAGTCCTGGTATTTGAATGGCATTGCCCACCCACAGAATCCCACCAAGGCTTCCTTACCCCAGCAGGGTGCAATTTCAGATCATGCCCAGGACCAGGAGCCTCCAAGCCATCCTCATAGCTCCTGCCCTTACCTCCAAGATGTTGGGAGCAACAGCTCAGCCAGGTGATTTTGCTCTCTTGGCTGCAAGCAGCAAACTGCTGGCTCTGTCTGACTTGCCTACATTTGAAAATGGCCGCCTTAATCAGGCACCTGCTGGCTGCCTGCTCCACCCCTTAAAGTGGCAGGCACCAAAGTTGCACTGCCACAGAGTGCTTTCAGCTCCTAGAAGCTAGAAGGAAAAGGTGGTGAGATACCTTTTGGAGAGAATGGAAGAGATGCGGCAAACATCTCGGTCATCACCAATGGGTTTTTTGAATGCATACTGCAGCCTTATAGATTTGCCTGGTTTATTTCTTGCTTTTTGATACCCAGGTAACATACAGTACAAACTTCTTTCCTTTGTTAAAACATCGTATTCTGGGGAAAAGGTGGTCTGCCTCAGGGTTAATGCAGAAGACCAAAAAACAGAGCCTGTCAGCTGAGTATTGATTCCTGGTCCCACCAGTCTCTGCTGGCCAGTGTCTTTACCTGTGTCTGCCTCAGTTTATCCTTTTGAGATGGAACCGTAGCATTGCAAAGATCTTCCATGAATATGCTGCATCCCTTGTGCATAGATCACCAACCTTTCAAACCTGAGGACTTGACCTACAGAGAATAAAAGTATTAACTGTTCATTTAACCTTGATGTTACACCACTAAAATTGGCCAAGGTTTTGGCATCTACTTCAATGACCATAAGATGGAGGTATAACTGGGGACATAATTCTTTCTGCCTTATTCACTGGAGTTTTCTAGCCACAAAAGGTACTCAGCCTGCTGGCCCAGATCCAGCAAAGCACTTACATACAACACTTAACTTGGGTAAAATTGACAAGTGAGTCATGTGTTTAAATGCTTCACGGGACTGGGGTCAGTACACTCAGGATCTTGCAGGACTCAGCCAGATGGATGGAGCTCCTCTTGTGCTAGGTCTGTCCACCCAGTTCAGTCCTATTTGGAGGGCTCAAATGCTTACTGCAAAACTAACACTGCTAGTGTGAATGAGGCTGTTGAAGGACCAAGATGCTTACACAGGTTGGAGACAGAGGCTGAATCTGTCCATAAATGAATAATAGAGCTAAGCCTATCTCCACTCTCCAAAAAACTTTCTGATTAGTCCAATTTCATATCAATGAATTTTTTAAAATGCCAGGTCTGTATAACACCTGCTGGAGTCCTGAAATATGAACAAAATTAAACACAAAAAGTTATGAGGCGAGACAAAAAAAATCAAGGCTTAAGTAAACGTCTAATAACCTTTAATATCTGCAGTAATAGGATTTGGTGCAGTAATTTATAATTTTTATACAAGCAACAGCTAAGATTTATGTTGGTCGTTATCATATGCCATAATTATAGGTTTTCAGGAGCTGCCTGGCTGGAGGGACAGTGTCTGTTTGTACAAAAGATAATTATGAGCCAACAAATGTAATTTTTTCCCATGTGCGGCAGACACAATAGATAAACACACACCCACCCCATCTTCAGGCTTGTTCCACATCACTGACACTGAAATGTCCCAATTTTCATGCAGGAGAATACATTTTCATCCACTGCACAAACATGGGTGAGTTTTATCTTGGTACATATATGGCTCCTAGCATCAAAATATCTAAGCACCTCCCATTCTTTAATGCATCAGTCCTCATAAAACCTCTGCGAGGCACAGAGCTACACAGACACTCAGGGCATTTACAGATGTGCTCCAGGAGTGGGGAGGTGCTTTAATTACAGTGGCTCTCAGAGTGTCACATGTGGAGTGGATGTGCCCAGTGGCACCTGGAGTGTCACATGCATCAGCGTCCCTATGCTGAAAAATGGTGGCCGGGCTGCTTTAACTAAAGCTCATTGGAAGTGCTTTGGTTAAGGCACCCCTGCTGCGATTTTTCAGTGCAGCGGCACTGATACACGTAACATTGGAGTCTTTGCAGGGCAGTACTTACCATGCTCCAGCAGGCTCTAATTACATTAGAGTAGCCTCGCTGCCTGTCTATAGGCACCCTCAGAGCCAAGTCCAGAAAAAGAGTGAGAGAGCCACCTAAAGTCAAAAACTCTGAAGACAGAGCTGAAATTTTTTAATCTGGCACCTCATTCAGAACAACTCCTGGGATCCCCAGCCTGCGACATACTACATTTCTTCCACTGCATGAGCATGGCCTGCACTTTCCTTTAGAAATCCAGCAATAGCAAAGCTCCTGTTGCACAAGACCAAGAAGTCAAGGACTGAGGTTTTATTCCCAAGGGGACTCAAATCTCTATTGCTCACCAAAGCTGAAAAATGCCTCTGTTGCCAACCTGCAGATTGATTCAGAGCAGGAGCCACTCTCCATCCCCTTGAATTCTTTCTGGCAATACAGAAAATACAAGATTCACGGGGCCAGAGAGAGAATCACTGTGGAGCCTGGTTCTGTAACATAGTGGTTAGCACACTCACCTGGAGATGAGACAGCTGATTTCTACTTCAAAGCCCAAACAGGAGGCAAAACAGAAAGAAGTTTAGTGTATTCTTTTACCCCTTGTGCTTCTACAAGACAGAGGGCGAGTGGCTCAGTGTGATAACTGTTGCTCAACAAGGGAGTAAGCTCTGGTTTCTAGCCTAGCCTTTGCTCCCAGTGGTGCAAGAACTTGCCCACTGCACTGCTTGCCACTCATTTTATCCAACAACTATTAACTGCAGTAGCTCCATGTGTAAGCTACTGAGCACACTCAGTCTAAGCATGCACATACATGTCCATAGCTGCAACTTAGTCAGACCATTTCACTTACAGACTGATAAAGAAGAAAGAGAATTATTTAATCTTTGGGAATAAGACCAAGTTCTGGGGGGCAGGAGGGAAGCTTTCTGAAGGCTTGGTCCCACAAAGGACAAACCATTCCCATAGGCTAGGGACAGAAAATATACATCAACTGGTATAAGTGATTGGAAACTGGCTCAAATTTGCAACACAACGGAAGTTCAGAGCTCATGAACTGCTTTCAGAAATGGTCTAAACCAGTTAAAGATAATCCTGGCTGGATGTAGTAACAGATTTAACTGATTTAGGTTAAATGGGTTTATTGAACTTCTGTCCCACATCCCCTCCAGACTCAAGTTAACTCACAGTCCCCCAGCATCCCAAGAAGTTTTGCACCATCCCCACAGGACCCCCCCCGGTGGGCAGCTTTCGCCTATACTGTCTGTTCCAGCCAAGCAGGGAAGCATGCTCTAGCACCCCCCAACTACCGGCCTGGGTCATTGCAGGCATGTGGTTGCATTTCTGGAATCAAAAGTGAATGCCTGGTCGTTTGCTTATTGGTTCATTTTACTCAGCTTAGACTAACCTGTGAAGATTGAATTGATTCAGCCTCCAGTTTTCTCACTGTCTATACTTAGCCATGAAGTGAAATGGAGTGGATGTGCCCAGTATGTTGCACATTGAAGATCTGAACCACTGTTTTTCTGCTCAGGCCAGTCAGTCCATCTGGGTACTTCCTAGATATAAGCCTCCTCTCTAGTATCCGAGAACCTCTTGTGGTGATGTGCCACTTCTTTGTTGCGTTAGAGACACGTAAGATGGCACTGGGTCCTAGACAAATATCAGTGACAATATTTTTAACGGCCTTCTACAGCAGACTCTTGGGTACTGCGTTGAGCCCTCTAATTTTCTCTTTCAGGATCCAAACCATCATCTTTAAGTCAATGGGAGTTTTGCTATTAACTGCCATTGAGGCTGGATCAGGCTTTTAGTTTGGAGCTCTGCTGGCTATTACCTGCTAGAAGAAAAGCCTTCAAATGCCTCTCTCGCAGCTGCACAATTAATTTATTTTCCTGTAGGCTTTCAGAGTCTATTGGATTTTACTTTTTTTCCCTCTGCTGACTCTTCAGCCCTTTCTCGAAAGTGTTACTTAGAAGTTAACAGGCAGAAAGAGAATTAATGAGATGAACACAAACGGACTCCAAATGGTTTCTACATTCAGAGCAAACTTCATCCTGTACAGGGTAGCCTACTTCCTGTAGTCAAAATCAATTATTGGTAAAACAAAAAGAAAAAATAACAGAGGCTTTGGAACAAACAATTTCCTGCTGTTTTTCTTTTTTTATGTCAAAATATTTATTCTCTTTCCTTTTTTCTTTTATACCATCACCCCTGATTTTGCTTTTCAAACTTTCTGTGCCATGCAGCGACCTGTGAAATACACTTCCATGCTTTCTCATACACAAATCATTCTCTTAGCATGAAATTTATCTCTGTGCAGAGAGTCATCACTTCAGTCCCAGAGGATGAATTTCACCCTTGGTTTAACAACCAGATATGCCACAGACTTCCTCTGCCATAATCCCACATCTGTAAAATGGGCAGGTTGATACTCACTCTCTCCCACTTTTCATCTCATCTGCTTGCTCTGTGGGAGCTGTTTTTTGCCACATATGTAAATTGCCTGGTAGAATGGAGCCAGCTCTTATCTCAGCTCAAGAGTCTACAATCCAAGTACATGATTTGGGATTATGTTCTGCATAACTATATGATTGGTTTATAAATAGTTGCATGATAATTAAAGGCTGCTTTCAATTCATAGCTTTTTTTTATAGAAACAGTTCTGCTCGTAGGAGATGGGTGCAACACTGAACCCAAAATTTCCAGGGTCTTTTATATTACCTTAATACAGTAAAAAGAATATGGATTGTACTTCAGCCTAACTTTCTGGGGTCCAGCGTGCTCCCATTTTATTACTGCTTTGTAGATTGATCATTGTGCTCTATGCCGCAGAATATACATTTTAAGGTAGCATATTCAAAGCTAGGTGATATATATATATTTTAAAAGCTTCCTAAATTTGTCCTACAAGTTAAGAAATCCATAATTTGGTACTTATTCAAAAAGAGATAAGGAACATTACACCAGATGGTAAGTACAAAAACCCAAGAACAAAACTAGTCTTGATATCAAGAACACATTTCAGTATAATGGACCATATAATTAATCCATGAACGAGATGACAAAGTCCCTAATCATACAGAGAGTCAGCTGGTTCTTTGTCGATTTGGTTACTAACTCAACTGTTTCATTTAATACTCTGAATTAATGAGGGGTCTCATATCCTAACAAGCTGAACATTAGTGGATTTCTGCATTGAACACAAGATCCTCAGAAGGTTTAGTGGCAAGTGGAAGCTGCAGTTATGAAAATTAAAAGTTGATGGGCATTTGGGGAGAAATTATACGGGCTCCTTGGTGACTTTAACCCCGAGAGATCATTTCTCAGAGGGCAACGTTACCTGGAGGCTCATGTACTGGGAAAGAGATGTTTCCCCTTAATTGTGTTTACAGTCTCATTTAGGAAGAGGCATCTCTCACATGCTTTAAGGAATAAAATCTCTGCCACACCTTTTCCTTCATGTTTGTCAGCAACACCAAACGTGAAACAAGATTTATGTCTGAGAACACTTTTATAGCAAAGGCCTCAGCGTGCTCCTTTGCTTAGCCTGTAATAACACTTTTGATTCACCTGAATCCCTCACAGGACTAATGATCTGGCATTGTTAAAATGCTATTCAGTGCTCCCAATTAAGGACACTTTTGTGATATCACATGAGGTCCTTCCCCTCACTTGGCTTGATTATGCAGAATATTCTTGGGCTTGACTTATTTACTCTAAAGCTCATTTATATCACTTAGGCAGCATAAAAGAAGTGTTTAACGGGGTTATATATATCAGCTTTGAAGGCTTGTTTCAATGCACTCCTTTTCCTTATAATCATTAGTCATGAGATGGGGAGGGAGGGAAGAATGAACTAGGAGGTGCCGATGTTTATATGATGTAGAAGTAAAGAGAGTTTACACTAATATTTATAAGAAATGAATAAGCCAGCAAAATGTGTAACAGCTTGGAGTGCAACCTCAATAAAGGATACGGACAGCTGTCCTTGCAATGTGTTGTTATTTAGGATGTTCTAAAACATCATTAGTCTAACTGAATATAGGTTTAAATGGAGTGTTTCAGTGGTTACTCTGACTGCACAGCTAGCTGTAGGAAATAAACACAATCCATCTACATTGAAATACAGCGGAATAAGCAAATCTACATCGCTTACAAATTATAGTATGGCATTCCCCACAATATGTATCACTGAATCACATGGGCTGTAATTGCTTGGGGTGACAAAATTGTAACCTGTGTATAAGTGCCAAAAACACCACTTACGTGGCTAGAAAACTGCCATTTAGTTGCACTAAAGATAACAGAATTCTGCCCTTAGCTCTCATGCAGCACATTCCTCTTTCAATCTCAATGCACACCACAAAACAAGTAAGTATCAATATCCCCACATCACAGGTGGGGAAGCCATGGCACAGAGATTTGATGCAACATCGCAGCAATAATGCAGCTCCTGTGTCTGAACCTAATGCCCTTGGCAACAAGGTGATAGCACTCTGCAAGGATGCTGCAGTCCTGTCCCTGGGATCACAAGCCAGGATCAGAGTCTGTATCTGAGGAAAACAATTCTTTTAAAAAGTGTCTGAAAGATACTTCATTATGCACATTGTAACATCCCCAATGGGTTGCTAAACAAGAGTAAACAACATAATGGATTAAAGTAATGACAGGCAAACCTCCAAAGGCTTGAGTCAGATTGTAGGAAATAAGCAAAAACAATAAGCATCTCATATAAATGCAAGATGTTATTTAGCCAGAAAGCAGCTGACAAAAATGCTGCCAGCCCTGTGTGCTCTCATTGCAGTCCTTCATAACATCTATTCACCTAAAAGTTTGATCTGCTCTTTGCTCAGACCTCAAGGGACTAAAATGTGCCTGAGCTCAACTTGTCCCATTGAAACCAATTATACCACTGGTGGGTTTAAATATAGTCACATGCTCAATGTGTTTGGCTGGAACAGGGGCTTTATACTGGTGCAAACCATGAGCACTGAAGTCAGACATCAGGAGCTGGTTTAAGAGGGAATTTTGGTCAACTGATAGATTAAGGTGTTCCTGTTTGCACAATGTTATAAGTGGGAGGAGGATCTCTGCTGCATGGGACAGGAATCCTAGGGATAGGGACCAGGATGGAAATGGTTGAGAAGCATTGCATTTGAGCAATTAGAGAGGTGAAAGAAAATGTCTAGTGGTTAGAGCATGTGGTTAGACATTACTAAGTTCGAGTCCCTGCCCTACCTCGCCCCTCTGGTTTAGTGTGTGAGGTCAAGCAGGCCACAGAGCTTCTGTGAGGCTCTGTTTCTCCATCTAAAATGGGTAGAAAAGAGTATACATGAAAGCTTGGTTACATGTAATGAAAAAACCGATAAGAGTTAAAGATTATTATGGATACAGACATGCAAATATATACACCGGAGCATCACAGCACAGTGGTTACAGTGCTAACTGGAGAGTCGGTTCTCTACCAAAGTTAGTGCCTGACCTTTGGCAAATCATTTTGGCTATATTTCTGAAAGCATCTAGGCATTAATGGGAGTTTCAAATGTGTTGGGACCTGTCTCCTTCTGATGTTAATGGAGTCGCTTCTGAAAATTGCACTAGGCTCCTGTCCACATCTTTTGGTACCTAAATACCTTTAAAAATTTGACTCAGTCTCTCAGTGCTTCATTTCCTTATCTGTAAAATAGGGATAACACTTCATTATTGTGCAGAATGTTATCAGGAAAAAAATATACTCAGAGGCTGTGAGGTACTCAGATATGATAGGTTTTTGGGGGGCTACAGAAGTCCTCAGCTAGATATACAAACATATAAAAGTGCTACTCTGGTTAAGTAGGAGATTGTATGCATCATAGGACCTGATTTGGGTTTTCTTTTCCCCTTGCAGAAAGCATAATTAAATAAAAGTGTTAATGCAATGTCAAAACATAAGAATAAGAGGACTATGGATCTAACGATTAGTACCACTAGGTCATTATCGTTAAAGGAAATATAACTAGTTTTCATTATTTGTGAGTCTATGGAACTACTAAGCATGTGTTTTGAAATTATTTATATGAAGGAAACGCTTCCTTCCCTCTCTTAATATAACATAAAAATTGTTGGCTGTAAGAAACTTCACAAGTAAAGCATAACTTGGGTTCAAAATGGGTGTATGTTCCCAGTATTTCATTACAAAGATTATTTCATCCCCTAGAGTTGTTGAGATTACGGGAAAGAAAGACTATTAATCTGTTTTTATATTGTCCTGTGGTGGTCATCCACAATACTTAGGTAGTAGCATGATATGTTTTAATTCAACCACTTTTATGTTACTATACTTTTAGGAAGACAATTATTTATTAATGAGGCAATCAGTCATTCTTGCACACGTGTTTCCCAAGTAAACTTTTAGAATATAGACATCATTAATACAAGTGTGTTTAATTATTCTGTAGAATGACCCTGATCCAAAGCCCAGTGAATCAATGAGAAAGATTTCAATGGAAAATGGGTCAAGGCTCAAATCCAGAAAATGTCATGTAATTCTAAGGCTTTAGTATTACATTTGTGCCACTTTGGTCAATAAGCATGCAGAGAACCACTTTGTTCAAGGGAAGAGCTTGATGTGAAAGAAAGGAAACAAGATATGCAAGATGAAGAAATTAATCAAGCTTATGAAGAAAATCCACTTACTGCATTAGATCGCCAGGCATTTGTGCATTGGGTCTATTCTCACATCTTGGTACCTGTTAAGATAAGGAATTGCACCAATGAAGATGCATCAGTTTTCCAAAAAATAAGATCAGAATTAGGCCAGACAGAGTTTGGTGAATTGAACCAAAGTATTTCAAGGTCCAAGGAGCTTTGGGACAGACCCTGAGGTAGCAGCAGTCAATATAGCTCCACTGATTTCACTAGAGGTACACCAGTTGGCACCTGCTAAGAATTGTCTTTCATATGTATTTTAGAGCAAAGGACTCCACATACTGGAGCTAATAAAGTGGCTATTAAAGAGTCAGCGTGTGCCAATTGTTACCATGCTGCGGTAACTGAGATAACCATAATTTGCCTCTGCATTATACTATGAAATAGCAGAGGCAGTTGTGTGATCTGTTGACTTTTCAAATGACTCCCATTGTACTACCCTGCAAAGTAAATTACTCGCATGTGGGCCCTAAGTTAAAAATGTTTAAAAAGCTATTTTTTAATAGCAGTTAAACATCACTATTAATTCTTGCAAGGCTGAGTGTGCCATGCAGGCTTAACCTTTAAGGTTATTTAATTCCTAAAAGCAATAACCTCTGCATCTGACAGATAACCAGTAGAATACATTCCCCGTTCACACACAGAATACTCAAAGATACAATGCAACACCGCTGGTTTTGTCCTCTGCCCTGACTCAAAGAATTATAGCATACAAGAAAGAAAATCAACACATGCAGGAACCCAATACAACATTAAATGAAGGTCCCCAGTTCCCACTGAGTTTGGTAGCAGTCATGACCACAGCTCATGATATGATGAATGCCCTGGACCCAGCTCACCACTGCTTTAATTTAATTGCAGGCTGGTAGCAAGCTAGAGTAAACTTGGGAATGAATACTCCCCCTTTCCATCAGGATTATTCCAAATTGAGTATATGGGGCTGGAGCTCAGCTCCTGAAGTATGTCATTCAGAGCTCACAGCTGATAGAGAGGAGAGATTGCTGGTTACAGCTCCTGCTTTAACACTGATTTCAACCAACAACTCTAACTTAGCTCAGAGTCCTACCAGTATCAACATAAGAAAAGCCCCAAACCTTGCCCATTCACTAACCTAGCCCAGAAATGCCTCCTTAGGCCTTCCGCCCATCCCAAGCTGCCACAACTTTTACCCTAGCAAGGGGAAACCTACTAGTCCCCAGCCTAAAATTGCTGAGAGCCATAACTGCTTTTATAATGACACACACTCATAAATCATTTGTGCATGCAGCTACTGTGATGGCAAGTATGCTTGTAATATTTGCATATTGAAATCATGCAAAGGAAGGAACCTATCAAGAGCCGTGCACCCATCAGTTTTGCTACAGTCTTACAGAGAATAACGGAGCTTGCACATGATGCACAAGAGACAGATCAAATAAATCAGTACTAGCTTGTTCAAAGTAGATAGCTGGTGCTAAGAAAGCCCTTGGTTTCTAATCACATATCAAACAAACAGGAGGAACTGAGGCATAATATTGGTAAAGTGACCTGCTTTCTTCCTGCACACAAATCCACAGGATTGCGATTAACCATTTCCCCTTAGAAAGGAAAGCAAAGAAGCTTTCTTTCTCCCATACTTCTTGGATATCCCCAAGACCATTTTCAAATAATCCATTTATAAGACAGCTGAATTTTTTTTTAATGCATTTGAAATATCTGCATTTCGCTAAAGGGTCTTGATGGACAATTCTAGAGGATAAAATCTACTAATCCATAGAACAGGTGCTGCATATGAGGGCACGGTCTTTTCTCTTCCTCTCAACAGTGTGCTTCTTTCCTAACCCGTGTAACCTGGGTGGTATGCAGAAGGTACCCCCTCTTCAAATGAAAGGGATGTTAGTGGGAGTATATATGCTGTGGGGAGCATGGCTGCCCTACTGTGGCCAGCTCTCCTCCTTCCCTACAGGGCGGAGTAGACCAGGAGTCACAGTGATTCTTAACTATGCACAGGTCTAATGTTACACAATAATAGATAGCTTACAGCCATAAACATGTATATACACACACACATATATATACAGCCATAAACATGTATACACCCCCCCTCCACACACACAATTGGTATTTATGGATATAAATTCACCCAGACAAAACTCTAATTAATCCTGAACTCCAACGCAGGCCTAATTCCCTGTGGCTTTCAGGTTAGAATAGCCTGCATACCCTGCCCCTCATCAGGGTCCTCCAGCCCAATCAGGGGAAGGAGGCCAGTTGATACAACGGAGGTTTATCAACAGACCAATGACAAAAATAACAGGCAGTAATGGGTCAATAAGTAAACATACACAATAAGGTTACAGCAACTAAAACATACATACCTAAAGATAAGCAATACAACCCAATGGCAGGAATACCTGACAGAGACAGAACAATATATAACATACACAATAAGGTTACATCATATAGAACATACATACATAAAATAACCAATACAAATATAGGACAGATGGTAATCCTCTTCTAATGCAACAGTGAAGACACAGGGTAATAACAGAATCCCAGCAGCATGGAAAAAGAAACAGAACCCAACAATGACTTAGTTCCTTTGCCCAAGGAAGAAACAACAACCCAAGCAGCGACCCTGTCACCTAACAGAACACCATTACCCCCTCAAGAGTTCTCAGCTAGGCCGAGTCCTAAATCAGGGAACCCCCCCATAACATACAGGAGCCCTGGATTGCTCTTTATGTCCCAGGGTGAACTGCTCCCTCCCATCAGGGGCTTCCCTCCAGCCCCCTGCAGTGAGGAGGGACTCCCCTTCCCATGTGACTCACAACTCCCATGGCTTTTGGAAGGTTGGGCTCATCTCCAGCAGTGTGTTGGGGCGAGGCGTCCCCCCTGGCTGGCATGGTCAACCCATGCCATCCCCAGTGAGAAGGCCCAAGCTGCCTCATGCAGCTATTCTGGCTGGTCAAACACGCTCTCTGCCCCGTGCGCTGCCTCGGGCAGGATTGGGGACCTGCGCTGCCTCGTGCAGCTGCCGCGGTCCCATTCGTTCCCAGACTCCCTGTGCACTGCCTCGTGCACTGAGGGCTTCTGCTTCTGCTTTGCGCAGGGTCTGCTGCCAGACTCCATGCACCAGTTCCCCAGTCCTGTGCACCATTCTGTGCACCATCACTGTGGCTCTCTCCATGGCAGGGCTAGGATGCAGCCACTTGCTGCTCCTGTCCAGTGAAGACGTCTTGCGGGCACTTTTTGGGCAACTGTTCTGCCCCACTAGTCAGCTACACCAGCTCTTTATCAGCCCTCTTCATCATCTCTTGTCAAAGCCCTCGCCATGTGCTGGACACACTGGTTTTATTCCTTCTAGAGGCTCTGTCCCAGATTGTGAATGGACCAATCAGGGAGCTCGATGGGGTTAGTTCCCTTTCAGGTCCTCATTCTCACCTCACTGTGGGTCAGGGTGGGGCTGCTTTCTTTCTGCCTTCCCCTAACTGGTGGAGAAGGGGAACTGCCCCCACCAACGGGAGCCTGAGCCCTCTGGACTCAAGCTAACAGTCGGGGGCTGCCGTGAGCCCACCAGCCGGCCTGCCACACCTGAACCAAATTCTCTTCCACTACAGGAAAAGCTGATTAATACATCGCTATCTTCGCCCCATCTGGAATGATCAGGGGATTCATCTCACAAAATCCTTGGATCTTGGGGAAACGGCACTAGGCATTCACATCGGCTCTGTTGTCCTTGCTTCCCTATTAATCCTAGAAAGGATACTCACTAAAATGTGAAGCTTCAACATCTCAGACTGAGCTGTATATAAAGTTCAGTGTAAGCTGGGGATACATTCACTTCCTTATTGACCCCCACTGAGGTAATAAACCTCTACCTCTAGTCTTGTCTTTCCATTACAATACTTCCACCATCTTACCGTACTGGATCCTAACCTTAGTAATGAGTTCTCTCTGGGATTCAGAGACTCCATGCCATGACCTCTTTCTCATCCTTGAAAAGCAAAGGGTACCCATGAGCAGATAGACTCCACATTCCCACCATGCTCCAGCCATTGATTTTTGGGCTAGGAGTGACCATATATTTCTGTCTTCCAACATAATGCTAGCTACAGCACTCTCTTATTTGCTTTTGGCTGCAGAAACTGGCATCCCTTGGCTATGTTAGGCCTATGCACTTTTAGGCTCAGGGAAACTTTGACCTATAAGGTCGGTGGCAGCCTTTTCTCTGGCTGCCAGCTGACTGGGCTTTATCTTAGTGTGGGCAGCCAAGAACTACAGAAATACAAGCAGCAGTTGGGAACTGGGTTACTGCTGTTACTTTTAGTTGTTACCAACCAGCCACCTGGCATTTATAACTGCTGTCCAACCTAGGTTGCAGCTGAATCAGTTGGCGAGATATGGAAATCTCTGTATCTGAGCTTTCAAAAGATTCTTTGGACTCAAAGGGTAAATTTTTTTTTTTATCTATTCCAGTAATGCAGTGAGTTGACTTATTGCAAAGAGACTGCAGCATTTAGAGACTGTTTGATTTTCTAATTCCATAGCTCTTTGCAATGGAGCTTCTTCCACAATTTTGTTGATTACTGTTATAAAACAGAAACATTTGATCTATGGCAAATGCTGGATGGGAGATGGAATTTCTTGAACATTAAATGACTGATTCAGAGACCTCTCATAAAGAAGCTGTTTGTCCCATCTTTTTGATTTATTGCTCTTATGCTACAAGATTGAAATCTGGAAATGTTCTCATGATTCAGGGCTTTTCATTAGAAGTTATCAGTGAAAAACTTGAAAAGGTGGGTTATTCTGGTGCTTTGTATTTGAGAGACTGATCATCAGTGTTTACTAATGTTTCTGTTTGCTCCAAATTCGAGTCAGGGAAATGAATTTCCTGTTATCAGAGGCAGCATATCTATTATATACATTCATAAGCCATTTATAGAATTGGCATATAATGTACCCAAAAATCATCTCTGCCTTACATCCTTATTTGCTTGGTAAATACTTTAAAAACTAAAACAATTACAGATGCCAAAAACAAGTGTTTTCTTTGGACCAAGGGCAGGCAGTTATTGCAGGTGGAGGGCCACTTACCAAGTTTTGGCAAGCTGCTGAGGGCCGCATGGTAGCTACATCCCTTGACAGGTGCCCTGCCCCCTGGTCACCATCTTTTGATCAGAAGTCCCATCCCCTAACCCCTGACCTTTGCCATCAGAAGTCCCAACCCTTGCCATTAATTTGATTACTTTAATTTGATTTCAAAAAAATATTTTAGTCCCAATTTACATGTGTAGTGCACATAAAGGTGATTGCACAATAGATTAAAACAAACTTTTACTCTTGTATATTGTGGGGGGTGGGGACATGGGGGTGTAGGTATAAGTCTGTGGGGGGATGTGGGTGTGTGGGGGGTTTGTGGAGGGGATAGGTGTGAAGGGTCTGGGTGTGGATATGTCGGGTGTGGGTGGGTATGGGTGGCTGGGGTATGTGCGGGGGTGTCAGTGTGGGAGTCTGCATGTATGGCAGTCTGAGAGGGGCTGTGGGTACATAAGTACGGTGGGGTGTGGGATTCACCTGAAAAACACACACACACATGCACGCGCTGCCATTACTCCACTCTTTCTACCCACTGCCAGCTGCTCCAGCACCATGTGGCTCCTGGGGCTGCATGGTCATGACCACAGGACTCAGCAGGAGCCAGCCCAACCCCATGGTCCTCCTCCCTACCCATCTCCCCTCTGCATTTTTATCTGAGTTTCCTCCTCCAGTGGAGGGAGGCAGGGAACAGCCCCAGGGTCCTAGGCTAGAAGTTGGAGTGTGAAGGGGTTGGGGGTAGGGTGGGACCAGGTGGGCCTTGCTGCTGGCCCCGCCTGGGTTCTATTGCCCCAGCTCCTGTTATCTTTGACGGGAAGCCAGGAGCAGATAATTATTCATTTTCTAAATTTTTAGGGTCCTCATGGACCGGACAGAATGGCCTGCTGGGCCAGATCCAGCCGGCAGGCCATATTTTGCCTGCCCCTGCTTTCGACACACAAAAATACTGTGCTTGAATAAAATGTAATATGTATTAACCTTGGCCCCTCTCCTGGATGGTATTCGTAGCCTTCTCACCAAGTGCTTCATAGCTCTGAAGAAAATAAATTTATGGCCTTTTTGTGACAGGGTAAAGGAGCCTCAATGCACAAGGGTTAATCTCAGTCTGCAGCTTTCCATTTTTGCAGGGGCTTTATGAGAGAAGGAAATATAATTTGATAAATAGGCCAACAAACAGGATTCAGGACAAACAGCTTCAGTTCTCAGCTCTGCTCTTGGCCTTGTCTTTCTGCTCTCTGTGCCCCTGTTTCCCTGCCTGTAAAATGCTCATCGTAATATTAATGTTTATCTTGTTCTGTAAAGAATGTTGAGTTCCATGGATGAAAAGTATTGTACGATAAAAGAGCTAGTGATTTGATTAAAGATTTCTTTTTTTGTTTCTTTGAAGGTAAAAAGGACTAAATGTCAGTAGGAAGTCTTAAGAAGTTCAAGACCAGAAAAGCTCGTATGCACTTAGCTCATATATCACTAGGCAAAAAAAAAAAAAAAAAAAAAAAAAAAATCATCCAGACATTTCTGTATTGAGCCCCATATCCAAAGATCATACACTGCAGCAAATGAAAGCAGAGTGTCCTCCTTATTCCAGAACTAATATAGTTTCCTTTTACTGGTAGGTCTCCAAAACAGACATCTTTTTGTAAAATTAGGAGCTAGCTAGGTATTGAGAAGGGGAAGAGATCAGATTTACACTCAGAAACAATCCTCCTTAGGTATTCAACTTGTTAAGCCATCTGTGATATCTCAATATATTTTGTTGAGGAACCTGCAAAATTAATCACGGGGAGAATTTTCCAACTATGCATGTGTATGGCAGGGAAGGTGCCAGAATTTTGCACACAGTAGAGAGGCAATTATTTGCTATACCACAAAGTAGCTGGAACAAGATTTTAGTAAAGTTCTTACACTTTTTTAACTTGTCTCCCCTTCCTGAAGGCTGAAGTATCCAATGTTTATCTCCTCCCCATGACGTCACATTGACAGGAATGGTAAGTTTAATGGGATTTAGGGCTATAAGGAAAATAGGGCAACAGATATGGGTACTTACGACAGACACCTCGAACTGAGGCCTTCAGGTGCTATAGTACAACATAGCGCATCATCGGCAGTATGATATAACTTCACACCAGCGTCACTCCAGTCAGTCTATAGAAGAGTTTTGAAGTGGCTGTTCATGACCAGGGGGCGGGGCACCTGTCAAGGGACGTAGCTACCCATGCGGCCCTCAGCAGCTTGCCAAAACGTGGTAAGTGGCCCTCCACCCACAATAACTGCCTGCCCTTGGTCCAAAGAAACCACGTGTTTTTGGCGTCTGTAATTGTTGTGTGTGTTTTTTTGAGAGTAGATTCCTATTTGAAATCTCTGGGTTTATCTTGTGAATGCTGGGTGCATCTACATGTGTGATTAATGTAACTGAATATGCTCCAGCTTGATTTGAGCTGGAGTAAATTAAACCTGACATCACCATCTACACGTGCATTTAAGTGCAGTAATTTACTGCGCTGCCGACCAGATACCACTTGTATCTGACGGGACTATCTGGCAGTGCAATAAATTAGTCTACTGCATCCTAATTGCTATGTACAAGTAGACAGTGATTCTTTGCGCAGAAAATTCGTCTGCTTTTTTGTAAGGTGTCTTATGTAGATGCGCCTTCTGTGCAGGTGTGTGCACCATGTAACAATACTAATAATGTGTGGAACCCTGCAGCACCCTTAAAATGATCTTACAGCCTAAGGGTTCCTATTAGCTGAATGAAATGGTGCCAGGAGCCAGATTTGGCCTACAGCCTGGGAGGCTGAATGCTCCTGAAGTAGAATTACACAAGGGTAAAACCAGATCACTGAAATCCATAAGCTCCACTCTGACAACAGTTGTGCAATGATTGTGCAGTGATTTTTTTTATTTTGTATCTGCAAAGACTTATGCAAAGCCTTTTACTTTTTTTTATTTTCCTTGAGGTTTTCCCCAAACGTACTATCACGTAAAAAATCCAAATTTCAAATCTGGAGTTTTGAGGCCACACTTCACTAACAGTTTATACTTTTCTTCTATACAGATAGTGAGAAAGGGATCTACTTAGAAGTAAAACATCTGCTAAACTTGGCTAATATTTGACAAAAAGAGAACTTTTCTGAGTTTATAATGAATCTGGGAAAAACGGAGGATGTATGTACAGTAGCTTCAGTGTTTTGTTGGAAATATTTCATGGATACATGTAACTGTACCTCTCCCCAAGGACTGGAAGTCATGAACAGTCAACTGACCAAAAAAAGAAAAAAAATAGCAACACCTTGCACCAGATTAGAGGGAAGCTTCTGTGAAAAGAAATACATATTGCAAAAAGCCTTTCACCCATACCTCATTGGCTGTCTTGCCTTTAGGAAGCATTGCACAAACTATGATGAAAAGGCACGCATTAGGAGTTTTTCAGTCAATAATCACCTGTTAGTATTCTTTATAGCGCTTGCAGACATCTAAATTGTGGCCACTGGCCAAATATTGACAGATGACCTAAGGCCAGTAGCTGACTCATTGGAGAATGTAGATGCAAAGGGCTACATGATCAAAAAGAGCCAGGTAGAACCAAGTAGTTAATGAGGATGTGATCTGGGTTATATTTCAAGGTCTGCTTAACAGACAAGGCTTCACACCAAAGATTACCAAAATCGCCTGGGTTCCACTAAGCTGAATGAAACAGCAGGTGGCACATTAAATTTGTACTGTGTACACACATACATACACAAAGAGTTTCTCCTGTGTGCTTTCCCTTAGCATTTATTTGAAATGAGATATGAGCTGAAGTGTATCCAGTTTGACTGCCCAGAGATGCAGGGGCTGAAGTACAAGTATATGAGAAAATAGCTGGTAGCCAAAACACTGCAGTTCAAAAAGGAGATGTCAGAATAGCTAAAGACAAGTTAGAAGACTAAACAGAAGCAACAGCATAGGAAGCCTTTAAATATCTTCTTTGAATGCTAAGAAATATTGAGCACAACATAATTCCCCTAGGAAAAGGACTGTTTTACTTGTACTCAACAGCGTATCTTTAAGAGTGTTGGGTCTTAAAAACAGTGGAGAGTAAAAAAAAATTACAAATTATTTCATGTATTATGTAGATCAGAAAAGACTAGTCTATGGCTACTTACAATATTTATGATAAAGACAGCCATCCTGTAGAAGAAGTGAATAGATGGAATAATTTAGAACAGGAGTGATGGCAAACAGATCATCCAACTAGAATATGAGAGAATTAACAATAGCATAAAACCTCCATTAATCACCAAAGATTTAATGCATTCCTTAAATTCCCAGTTTTGGCAAAGACTAAGTAGAATATGCTAACTAGCCTAATTACTCTAATTAACTTATGCTAATAGACCCGATTCACCCTATCAAAAAAGGTTAAGCATCTCTTCAAACCAAAGCATAGGAGCTATTTTTCTTAGGTTATGCAGGGATCGGTTAAATATGAGTTAGATGACTTCAAAAACTTGGAAAAAGACTTACAGGCAACCCCTGCTGAACGCTGTTTCACTTAGCGCTGTTTTGCTTTAGCTCTGATTTCACTTTGATACCCGGTTTTACTTAGCGCTCACGGGTTTTGCTATAACACTGATGGGTATTGGGCAGGGAGCATCGACGGTGCGCAGCCTCGTTGCCATCTTAGAGCCAAAATAGCAAAAAGTGAAACTGCATCTGTGCATATAGTTCATTACTTTATTTTCTAAATTGATACATTATTTCAAAGTTTAAAGTGTGAAATAAAGTATTTACATACATTTAGATGTCTGAATTCATTCATTATAAAGTACTTGTGGGGGATTTCAGAGATCTTTATAGTATGAGTGGGGAGCTTCGGGAACAAATTATCTCTATTTACTTTCATTCCTATGGGAAAATTGGTTTCACTTAACATTGTTTCGCTTAGCGCTTGATTTTTCTGGAACCAATTAAGAGTGCTAAGCGGGGGTTGCCTGTACAGTCTCAATAGGTTTAAAAAAAAAAAAAAAAGCTCAACTACTATGGATTTGTATCCTAAAAAGAGGTTGAAGGAAAAAAAATGTAATGTGTTCTTTGGTGTCTTATGGTGTAACCTTGGGTTGCCTCCATATGGAGTTATCTTCGAGTATTTATTCCTGATTACCTCTCTTAATTTGGATTTGTTAAACAAAGCCCCAAGATAACATACCAATTCAGGAAACCAGGTGGATATTTTTTAAATGTAAATTTGGCATCATAGCCTTGTGAATGCTGGAAATGCCACACTGGAACAGTGCAGAAGTCCATTGAGCCCAGTGCTCAGTCTCTGACAATGGCCAGCCCAATCTGTGTCAAGAAAAGGTTCAAGAATTTATGCAATAAGAGAATTATGGGATTGTGTGGGCACAGGTTACATTTCTTCCTTTTCCCATTAAAATTTTGTTTCTGCTTTGAAACAAACTGGTTCCTAGTTCTTAATGGACCAATCAGTATTAACCAATGCTAATTTGGTTTTGTAACCCTGCTTGGCTCTTGACCTCAATATTTTCTTGTGGCAACAAGTTTCAAAGTTAATTTTTTTTCACGGCTCATGTCATAATTTTGTCTTTCGTTTGCACCAAGTGAAATCTGATTGACTGCACTATACTTTTCAATGAAGATGTCAAAATGGACTATTAATAGCAGATTCCTTGCCCAGAAGCAAAGAAGACAGCAAAACGTTACCAGTAAAGACAATAATAACGTGTTGCAGAAGTCACAGAGAAGTAGAGGGAAGCAGCAGTATAGATCTGCATAGCTTCAACCAGTAAGATTCATAGCAACCAAATGTGACAATGGGTTGATGCGGCTACAGGTAATGGTTATGTGTTTTCCCAAAGATTGTTACAGGGAATGTTATGAGAATGGTTTCCAAAAGCAGCATGAAAAGTTCAGGAAGCCCTTACAAGGAGTTAGTACACAAAAACTTGCTCAAAGGAAAATGTCTTTAGGCAAAGATACATGGTGTAGCCAATAAATAACAAGAGATAGATGGAAAATTAGGAAGGGGGTTCTAGTGGCCCTAGAATAATAGGAGTCACAAGCTTTACAATCTTAGGAATCATTTTTTTCTGGGTCTTTGGGCAAAGCAAGACACACAAGATAGACACCAGCACTTGTACACTCCTAGAAAAGTGACAGAAAGCTAAAACCCCCGCCCCCCCCCAAAAAAAAACTCCAAAGACTTTTCTATCCCTGAAGCTATTAAATATTAATAGTAATTGTAAATGTTATTAACAACTGCTAAATGACTGATACTATATCTATCAACTGAAGTCAATAGAGCTGCTTCCACTTACATCAGAGAATCAATGAGTCCCTGTGCATGTGCATATTTATTCAGGGAGCAATATATTTTTTTAACTTCTGCTGTTTTCCTAACTCCTGTAGTTTTAATCATATGTCTAAAAATACTGAAAGTGTTATTAAATATTATTACGATGACTCAAATTCTGGAGAGACAGTTCTGCAAGAAACTCAATTTTCATTTATTTACTTAGTTTAGCTCCCGTGTCAAAGAGAAGTTCATAAGCTGCAAAGCAATTAGCAATAACAACAAACACATTTAGGATTCTCTCAAGATTTCTGGGGCAAGGAAAGGGCTGAATTCTGATTTTCTCAGTGTTTGGGCTGTCAAAGCCTCTTCAATTTCTGTTTGAAGAGATTCAGACATGAAACAGAGAGGCTACCAATACATACCATACATAACTACTGCAATGACCTCACTGTTCTTCAGTGTAACGTGAAAGAATAAGCCTGGATCACAAAGTCGTGAAAAAAGAACCAAACTTTTTTCCTGATATTTGAGGTGTTCCCCTCTGAGTTTTACTGCATCTCTATAGCGATAGGGCCATATGCTCTACCCTGAGAGTATCAGGAGTGTTTGATCCAACCTTCTCATTTATCTTTCACTGTGGCCGGACTATTCAGAAGTTCTCACCTACTATAACTTTCAAAAGCAATCAGCACCCCATTAGGGAGCCATTTAGACCAGGTTGTTAGATGCTATGTTCAGGCAAAAATCTGACTATAAATTGGAAAGCTAGGGAAAGGTGTCTAACTTGTGTGATGCTCCACAGTGCAACCTAAGTCAGAGAGGCAATACCAGTATCCTTAAGCTGAGACTCTGGCCTTTGTGTCTATTTTGGTAGTTAAGTGAAAGCTGAGCTCTTTCGAAAATCTGGTCCTCTGTCATGCCAGTTTTCTTTTAGCCCTTGTACCTTTCTCCAGAACTGGCCAATGATCGAATCATTTTCTCTTCTTCTATCTCTGCTTTCCTGCTAGAGAATCAAACCCAGTCCTTTGTTTAGTACAGAGCCTGAGCAGGGAAGTCAACTTCAGCATATATGTTTATACTTTGTTGGGGCAAAATAATAGTGGTTTTTTTGGGACCTTCCTTGCTATAAAAAAGGAATAGCAACCTGTTTAGTATAGTACTCTAGCAATACCTTTCTCAGCTGGACACGCTGTTTTGGTACTTTATTTGGATTATAACACAATAACACACCCACGGCTACCCTGTCCTTGTAATGTTTCATTAAGTCTGCTCTGTTTCCACTTTTTAATACAACCTGTTTTCTCTAACAGAAATCAAGTCAAGTCTCAAAAGAGGGAGCAAAAGAATCCCTCTAGCAGGGTAAACACAGTAGAAGGGATGTTCTTTGAACTCTGATAACTTAACCAAACTCAATTAAGGAAGAAGAGTGCTACACATGCTTTTAGTAACGACAGCCTATGCTGTCCACCTGGGGCCCCAGCTGGAGCCAGGAGGAGGTTGATGACCTCATGGCGCTGTGGGGTGATGCAGAAGTGCTGCGCCAATTTGAGCGGGGTGGGCATTCGAATGCCCATCATTTATGAGGATGCAAGATGGCACTCCCGGTTGGCACAGCAATGCCAGATAGAGGTCAAGGCCTTGCAGCCAAGGTGGGTGGCTGAAAGGGACCACAATCATCGGTCCAGCTGTGCCCGCAAGACCATGTGGCAGCTGACCTGTATTCTGGTGCCCCTGGACCCAGGTCACAATTTGGCTGTATTCAGCAGCACAGGTGGCCTGCCTCCGCCCTGCTGCTGCTGATCATCCCGGTACCCCAGGTGCACCTGCACTCTTGGTTTGGGACCCTGAGTTACAATGATGTTGCGGGCAAGCATGGGCTGGCCTGCAACCTCTGTTGCCATCTGGAGGGCTATCTGTAGCACCCCCACTACACCTCCCTGCCCCCTGCTACTGAGGAGGACATTGCTGCCTTCCTTGGGGTGTGAAAGGCCCAGGCCCGCCCAGGTGCAGGGGCATGGGCTGCTCAATAAAGTTTTGAACTTCGTCCCACCTCTCTGTGTGCTGTGCTGGGGGAACCCAGGGCCAGGGGAGTGTGGGTGGGCCAGGCAGGAGTGGGTGCAGGGGCTGGTATGGGGATTGGGGCTGGGAGGGCCATCTTCCCCCACCAACCGGAGTGTGAGGCTTACCATGTGTCCAGGGCTGGCGTGGCTGGTGGCTTGGTGCAGTCCTTCCCATCCGTGGTCCACAATGTACACGCGCCCAGGTGGGGCCCTCCCTCCCCAGGGAGGAACTGGAGCTGCTGATGGCCAACGGTGACATGGCCAGCTGTTCCTCACGGAGGGATCTGGGGCTGCACAGCAGCCAAGGTAGGTGCTGGCCAGGGCTCCCCGAGCTGCTGGTGGACTGCACAGCCAGGGAGTTGGACGGGATGGGACACTCTACATCCAAGGGCCCTTCCTCCAGTGACGTGTCACTGGAAAGATCAGGGAAAGGCGGGGGCTCAGGCAGGTCACCTGTGCTGCCAAGTACAGCTGAATTCTGGCCCAGGTCTCAGGGGGCCAGAATATGGGTCAGCTACTGCATAAAGGCTATGGTTTTGTGGGTACACCCAGACTGACAACTGTGGTTAGTCACGGCCACCCACAGTGCCTGAGAGGCCTTGACTTTTATGTGGCACTACTGCGCCAACTGGGAGTGCCCTCACTCCTGCATGCCGCCTGACAGGGCATCGTAAATGGGGGCGTTCGAGTGCATGTCCTGCTCAAACTGGAGCAGTACCTCTGTATCGTCCCAGCGCCTTGAGGTCACCAACCTCCTCCTGGCTCCAGCTGGGTGGACAGCACAGGCATGCACAAGTGAGCAGTGGCGGGCCTGGATGGGGAGGACAAGGAGGACATTCGGGTCCTGCACAGGCTCTCTGGGCCCTCGAATAGCTGTCCCTGTGTTGCTGGCCTTGGGCAGCTGCCAGCAGTGCCCAGCAGAAATGCATAGCCTGGGATGGGGAGCCACACCACTGCAGCACCTGCAGTCGCAGGGCAGGCTGCTGGGGGTGTGCAGCAGGGAGGTGTTACTGGCCCTGCTGCACTCGGCTGCCTGCAGGTGGCCCTGGGGCCTGGCGGACCCAAGAGCTGGCCACAGGCTCAGCAGCACCATTGGGGTGCATGCAGGCAGGCACAGCAGGGCTGTGGCTTGCCCAGGAGGGACACAAGGTGTGCAGTGCCTTCAGGCCCCTGTGGTGTGTGCCTCACAGTATAAAATGGCTGCAGGCTTTTATAGCCTGAAGACAGGGTCCGTCAGTGCAGCATCCCAGCTCTGGAGCAAGAGAGGCTCCCAGCCACTAGCCTTGGGCTGGCCTCAGGCAGACCCAGGAGCAAACACGGTGCTGAGTCACATCTACACGTGCAACTGCGCAGTTACTAATTACGATTCAATTTGCTACCTGATGTTGCAGATAGCAAATTTAATCATGATTAAGGTAATTTACTGCACAGTATGCGTGTGCATGTGTAGACAGACGCACTTACTGTGCAGCAAATTAGGCAACTGCATAGTAATGCATCTCATGTAGATGCACCCACCTATGACAGTACTTCTTTAACCATTGCTGGCGTAATCTCAATGGGCCATAAGATTTCCTGCAGTAAGGTAGGTTGGAAAAATGCAGTAACTGTCAGAAAAGCAGACAGCATTAATACTCAGCATATTAGCTCCACACAGAGGGCCAGCATGTAAGATCCATTTAACCAAGGACACAGGCATACTTTATGCTAGCCCTCTGCCTGGGGGTGAATTACATCTGAAGGCCATGATTTAGCACTGCTTTTAATCACATTTCTCTGAAGTCAATGGGACTTAAGCAGGTGCTTAAAATTAGGCGAACACTGAAGTGTTTTGCTGAAGTGCTAAGTCCCTCACAAGCCCTTCATTTCTAGATATAGCTTCCTATTTCTTGGGAAATGACAAGCCTACAGCATGTGATCACAAGCCAGTTTTATTTTATTCTTTTATGTAAAATAATAAAAGACAGATTTGTAACATCCTAGTTTCTAGTGACAACATAAAAAACATCCAATTCCAGGAATGAAAATGCAGTCCGAGTAACATCTTCCCTTCCCAGCACAGTCCCCTACACACACATAAACTAAACCCAGTGGCTATGCAACTTTCTGTATGGTGGGATATTGGTGAATAAGCAGCAGAAAGAATGTGGCTTCCTAATCAAATCCCAAGTGAAGACAATAGCAAACCACCAAGCCACCGCTGGGACTGGTCAGCAGAGCAGATTTCATCTGGGAGTCAGAGAAATGTATGGTGCCCACTGTACCTTTTATTTTAGAGAGCTACTCTTCTGACTAAATGGTAACGGAAGAGAGCCAGCAAGCCTCTTAAGTTATGATGAAAAAGCCTCATGGCTTCTTCATCCTATTTTACTGAACAAAACATATTCAAAGTACAAAAAGAGGATCTAAAAAAAACTAGTAACAAAGATTTTTCATCATGTCTTATCAATGGTGGCCTCTAAACAATATGGTACCATCTGTGCCTACCTAATTTTAGAAAGAGGCAATGACTAATGAAGTGTTTGATAGCCTGTAGGAGTTGTGGGGTAGGAGGCCTGAACAGCTAACCCAGAAGTAACTGAGCCTGAAGGAAGATGAGAGTTAGTGGGTCTAGTTTTGATCTACTGGTGCCAGTATAAAAGGGGTGCAACTCTACTGAGATCAAAGTTACCCCTTTTTCACAGATGTGAGATCAGATTGAGGCCCACTGGCTCCTGCCCAATTTCTGCTGTCTGTTTTAGGAATAAATAAATCTGTTGATGAAGTCAGTCCAGATTTACAACAGTGCAGACGGAAGGAACCTCTCCCTCACTCCCAGTCTCTACCTTAAACCACAGAAACCCTCGATTCCATTATTTTATCCACATGACTGGAGACTTCATGATTATTTTTCACTCAGCTTTGATTTGATAGAATCATAGACTCCTAGAAAATTAGGGTTGGAAGAGACCTAAGGAAGGCATCTCGTCCAATCCCCCACCCAAAGTAGGACCATCCCCAACTAGATCATCCCACCCAAGGCTTTGTCCAGCTGGGTCTTAAAAACCTCCAAGGATGGAGACTCCACAACCTCTCCAGGTAACCTGTTCCAGTGTTTCACCAGCCTCCTAATGAGAAAGATCTTCCTAATATCCTACCTAAACTTCCTTTGCTGCAATTTGAGCACATTGCTCCTTGTTCTGTCATCTGCCACCACTGAAGACAGTCCAGCTCTTTCCTCTTTCAAACCCCACTTCAGGTAGTTGAAGGCTGCTATTAAATCCCCCGAGTCTTTGCTCCTCTAGACTAAATAAGCCCAGTGCCCTCAGCCACTTCTTAAACATCATGAGAGCCCAAGCCCCCTAACCATTTTACTGCCCTCTGCTAGTCTTTCTCTAATTTTTCTACACCCTTTCTGTAGTGAGGGGCCAAAAACTGGACACAGTGCTCCAGCTGTGGCCTCACCAATGTTGAATAGAGGAGAAGAATCACTCCCCTCAATTTGCTGGCAACACTCCTACTAATGCAGCCCAGTATGCTGTTATTTTTCTTTGCAACAAGGGCACTGTTGGTCCATATTCATCTTATTGTCACTGTAACCCCCAGGTCCTTTTCTGCAGAACTGCTGCTTACCTAGGTTGGTCCCCAGCCTGTAGCGGTGCCTGGGATTGTTCCATCCTAAGTGCAGGGCTTGCACTTATTTTTATTGAACTTCATGAGATTTCTTTTGGTTCAATCCTCCAACTTGTCTAGGTGCTTCTGAATCCTAGTCCTACCCTCCAGCATATCTACTACTCCCCTCAGCTTGATGTCATCTGCAAACTGGCTGAGAAGGTGCTCCATCCCATCTTCCAGGTCGCTGATGAAGATATTGAACAAAACCAGCTGCAGAACTGAACCCTGGCACACTCCACTTGTGACCAACTGCCAACTGGACATGGAGTCATTGACTGCTACCCTCTAAGCCCAATGAGTCAGACCGTTTTCTATTCATCTTATAGTTCATTCATTCAGCCCATAATTCCTTAGCTTGCCTACAAGAATGTTGTGGGAGACTGCAAAAACTGCCAAAAGTCAAGGGATATCATGTCCATTGCTCTCCCCACATCCACAGGACCAGTCAATCAGGTGGATCAGGCATGACTTGCCCTTGATGTATCCATGCTGCCTGTTCCTAATCACCTTCTTAGAAATGGATTCTGTGAGGACCTTCTCCCTGGTTCTTCCAGGGACCAAAGTGAGACTGACTGGGCTGCAGTTACCCAGCTCCTCCTCCTTCCCTTTCTTAAAGATGGACACCATATTTGGTCTTTTCCAATTGTCTGGGACCTCTCTCAATTGCCATGAATTTTCAAAGGTAATGGCCAGCACTTCTGCAATCACATCAGCCAACTCCCTTAGTACTCTTGCATGCATCCCATATGGCCCCATAGACTTGTACACATCCAACTTTTTCTAAATAGTCCCTAACCTGTTCTTTTGCCACTGTTGGTTGCTCACCTCCTCCCCAAACTGTGTTGCCAGATGCAGTAGTCTGGGAGCTGACCTTGCCTCTGAAGACTGAGGTAAAAAAACCATTGAGTACTTCAGCCTTTCCTGCATCATCTATCTTGCCTCCTCATTCAGTAAGGGACCCACACTTCCCTGATCTTCCTTTTGTTGTCATATTTGTAGAAACCCTTCTAGCTTCCCTTCATGTCCCCTGCAAGCTGAAGCTCCAGTTATACTCCTCCCTTGTTGTTTGTCTAAGTTTTCACTTCTTGTAAGCTTCCCTTTTGTTTTAGCTTACTGTAGAGGTCCTTGCTCAGCCAAGCTGGTCTTCTGCCACACTCGCTAGTCTTTCAGAAGGAGAGTACAGAACTCTACACCTGTTAAGCAGCCTCAGGGGACCGTTGCTCTTAAGTCCTCTTGCCGCTCACTTAGCACCAATCTTGTTAGTGCCAGTGATGGTTCAAGAGCCTTCTCCTTCTCAGCTTGAACTGTCTGGGCCTTAACTCAGCTGAAATCATCCTTTCCTCCACTGCTACCCTCTCCCATTTTGCCATTGCTTATTACCCAGTTCTGCTGGCCAATCTGGAATGTGGGTTTAATGGCAGGAACTACATACAAACCCACAGAGAACTGTAGTCCGTCCTCTTCTTAATTCACCATTTTTCTATGGCACACTTGCAAACAACAGAAGTTCAAAGGGTTCAAAAAGGACAATTTGGGGATCCCTATGATGCATTTTCTATAAGGAAGTCTACCCAGGTCAGAAACTCAGGATGCTCAACTCTCCATCCTCCCCCTGCTTTTCTGAAGTCAGTACGCTTTATCATTCCTCTGAAATTGAGAAAAATGAAAGGCAAAAAGGTGAAGGGACATTATAATGGTCACAAGCACATCATTTGCACAGTCATGAATGCACAAAGTCTAGGAGACAATACATCTCAGAAAAGTGAACTCAACTCCCTGCCATACATGCCTATCTACCTACTTATCCCTGGAGGGGCTAAAATGTAGATAATCAGAAATAAAGCAGGTGCAGAATACAGACCCAGTTCTAAAATCCCAGAGAAAGTTAAACTCTGTAATTAAACTAATCAAGAGGAGCTTCCAACTGTTCTTATTCCTCCAACAAGGAAATGACAGTAGAGACTTAGTTGGGCTTTAATGGTCAGTGTTGAAATGAAGCAGACAACTTTTCTGGCATTGATTTAGAGGCATGTTCATTCACCTACTTAAGGCTGAAAACAGCTTGTGTTCCCATATAAATCACAATGAAAGAAAGGATGAGAGGTGAAGGCAGAGCAGGAAATGTACATCAATACATCAGAAGAAGGAATCCAAGCAAAGCATGCAGCACCCTGTTTTCGCATGCATGTGTGTGCACGCGTGCACGCGCACACACACACACACTGAGTAGTATCCTCTGGAGGATTATGGATCTCACAGTTGCATGCTGAAGAATAACCTGTGTTGATACAGAACCTTTCATACAGAAGAATAATAAAGTACTGAATGTGCATATACATACAGGTCACTCACCTCTCTGACACCTGCTTCCTGCAAAGCAATGCAACAGTCTCTGAAGAAAGCAGAGAATAAATTTTACAGGTAAAACTACCCTGAAGTTTCAGGAAAGCTGCATGGGATTAGCCAAAATGGCACGTAATACAGGCACTGAGTTCAGTACCCCTGACTTGCAAGCAGCATTCAATGACCGCTAGTGGCAAGGATAGATCTTGGTTTTATGTCTCACTTGGAGGATGACCCCACCAGCAGAAACCACATTCAACATTTTGGCTGCTATTTTCAAAACTGCCTTATGTCAACTTGGGGTTGGCCAGTAAGAAAGCATTTAGAGAGTGGAAGTCTCATTCTGTTCAAAGTTAAAGAGGCTGGTGCTCTTAAACCACTTATTTGCTCTGGGAAATCTTTGGGTCCAATTTAGATTGCACAACCCGCATCCTTAGCTAACCTTGAAAATCTCAGATTTGATGGGGGAAAGGAGGAAAGGACTATGATCAGAGAAATGTGGGGCACAAAGTGCATTTCAAAATACAGAGTGGGCTGAAGGGATGGACCTTGGCTAAGCCCAGCTTAATTTACTCAGCTGAAGTAGCTCATGCCACTGACTGATTCTGTTTACTTCTCTTTTACCATACAGACTTGCCTTGATACTGTGATGTCTTAATGCCACTTCCCCTAAAGCCCCTTTCTATTTTTTAAAGAGTATCAAGCAAGAAAAAAAATGACTCTGTTACAGGGTTGACTGGCTTCTGGTATGGTCTGTGGCAGGAATCATATATTTTGCCTAATTAAGATAAGGCTGTTGCTCCTTTGCAGATTTCTCTAATACAGAATTTATTGATGCAGCATTACACAGCATTTTACAGTGATAAAATACAGCTGACGCAAAAGCCAAAGGCACCCTGAGCTGAAAACTGGAGCATGAGCTAATAGAGATGAATCTAGTGGCTTCAGCTAAGCATAGATGCATTTCACTGGGTTAGCTGTTACTGCCTCTGGTCTTGATTCAGGAAAGCACATACTGAGGAAGGCAACCAAGCAGGTGGTTATGTTTCTGATCACATCAGCCCAGTGATTTCCAGAAGGGCAACGCTTTCCTGAAGAGAGACCAATGTTTGGAGAGGTCAAATCGCACACATACCCCCTCATTAAGCAGTAGAGCCAAGGCACAGGTTCACTGCAATTTAGAGATAATAAAAGCTCTTGAATATCCATGTTGAGAGCCAGCATATCAGAGTTTGCTGACTAAATTAGACTGCCCTGGGTTTCAAGGAACAAAAGCCATCTGTGGTAACCATCCAGGCAGCTACTACTGGGAGACGAGACATCTCCCTAGCACACAGCCTTAGGGCTACCTAGACAAGTAGCTGACCTTTTGGGTTACTCTTGTGAATAATCTTGGCATCATTACATCCCTTTCCACGAGAGCTTATGGGACTTGCTGAAGCCCATGATCTACAGCTGGGAACAGAATACAAGAGCTCTGATTCTGACTCAAACCACTTCCCATTTGGTAGATGCACGTTACCAACTTATGTCATATTGCTGCGGCATTTGCTTATCTGACTGAAAGCAAATACAGAAGGGAAATCAAGAAATGTTCCCTTACTATTTAAAATTCAGCTGAGGAACTCAAAAGTTTAGCAGTTCTCTGGTTGCTTCCTCTTTATGGTCAGTTGGTGGGCGAGGAGAAAGCACACCCTGCCTCACGCATTTCTTCTGCTAAACCCTGACGCCTCTAACGTTTCCAGCTGACCTCAGTGGCAGTACATGTGACTAGCACTGCTGTTTCCTGCCCAGCTACTGGGGCTAAAACATCCACACCACACGGGGAGTAGCATCCCAGATGATGTGTAAGTGCCAAAAATGGCAGTAACTTGTCACTTGGCAGTAAAAGGCTGCCACTTGGGCTCATAACATGAAAAGGATATTTCCTGCAGTGGCTATGTGGGCAACCTCTGAATTAGCAGGCATTAGAAAACTTAGGCCTTTATTGTCAGCCACTTGAATTATGTTCCAGTTTTGGATTTGTGTGCAATTGTACTTCTTTGGAGTACAACCTACAGCCTTTCCACTAGAATTCTCTGTATATTCTCCATCATTTTCTGATTCATCCTGGCTCAGGTTACATGCACCTATTACAAGGGCAATGAACCTTTACAACTTAAGGTAACAGTTGATGGTAACAAAATTGAGATATGAGTTTTTCTATAACACTATTTCAGCAGTTGTGCAAGTAGCACTTTAAAGAATTATAACACAAAATTTTGCCCAGAAGAATTTAAGATTTTTGGAAACGGGCCTTTAGATCATAAAAACAGCAACTTTAAAACCAAAAAAAAAAAGAAGAAATCTTGCAGGCAAAAATATGTTCTCTGAACTATGCCTTACACTGAAAGCTGGCTGCAATATTGATTGTGGAGATGCTATCATTTCTCTGTAATAATGATCTGAAGAACCCATGAATCCAGATGTGTTGAACACTGGGTAAGTCTAGTTTGAAACCAAATCAAAAGGCATGGAATTATTAGCTCCAGCATTAACCAGTCTTCATTTTGAAATACCTCACCCCAACTAGACTCAAATGCACATGAAACTTGTGTGATAATAAGAAATATTAGAAAATGCTGCTCTTGGAAACATACTCTTCTCTTCAATGTTTGATGTGTTACTGAAATCATGTCACCTTGAGTTGCATCCAATTAGATGCTGACATGTTGTGACATAACAAGATACAGTTTAACAGAAGAACGCTCCTGTTCATGTTTAATCCAGGCTCCGTTTACCATGGATGCTGATTATCTTTGCGATTTAGGAAAACAGCTGTGATGCATTACTTGACAAACAAGATTAAAATCCCTGAAGTTCTTTACTGTTTCCCACTTGCTTCCAGGCATTAAAGTGCCTTGTCACATTAACTGAAATTCCCTTTAATTCATTTTGCCTTTAAGTGCTGACTATATTGTTGTACCAATTATTTTTAAAGTATCTTGTTCCTTATTGTTCACATCAAACAATCCCTGACCCACTGTCATGAGATCATGTCTCTTTCCAAGGTGACAAACGATCTTGAACTCTAGCATGCAATCACGTTGCAGTGCTGCCTTCAATGGAAAGGCAAATTAGAAAGTTTATCATCATCTAGATGGGAAAAAAATCAGCTCTGTTCTCATTGATACCTATTAGGGCCGTGTAAAATGTCTGCGTTTCATTTTGGTTTCAGAATCGGTGTTTCGGAGGGACAGTGTTTCGTTTTAGCCTTTCATAGGGCTGTCCAAAATGGCTTCGTTTCAATCTGGATTGGGCATTTTGGAGGAATAGTGATTCATTTCAGTGTTTTGAATCTCTGTCCCATTTTGTTTCGGCCGAAACTATTTCGGAGCAGTTTCGGAATTTCACCAATGTTTCAGCCACGGGTTATAATGGGGAATCACCAAGCTACCTATAACTGAAACTTGCAGACGTTAGCCCCTTTTTGAGGCCATGAGGTCTGCCAAGTTTCAAGGAGATAAGTGTAGGGGTTTCTGGGAAAATGCACCTCAAAAACTGTTCAAAGCAAAACGCGTGATGTGTGAGTGTGAAGGCAGTGAGGGGTGAAAATTGCAGGGATGGCAGCCCCTGCTGAGGCCACAAAGCCTTCCAGATTACAAGGAGATAGGTGTAGGGGTTTCTGGGAAACTGCACCTCAGGCTGCTGATAAGCAAAACTTGTGACATGTGTGACTTTGTGTGTGTATTAAGGCGCACCCTCACTGGCACTGGGGCCCTACACAACATGGGAGTGTGCCCCAGTGAGGCCTCTTTCTCCCCTTCATCCTCAGTTCGGTCTACTACTTAGCACCAGCAGCATCTGAGGCAGCCAAACTGTTGCAGAGCCTGTCTTTGCTTTCCTGCAGGACCTTCTTCTCCAGCAGCTGCCTGGAGAAGATCTCTCCCTGCCAGCCCCAGCCCCATGCTCAGGACCCTGCCTCCTTCTGGTCAGCTGACTGGGGACAGGTGCTAGGGGTGTAGGATGTAGCCATGTTGGTCTAAGGACATGGCACTGGCAGACAAGGGTCTTTGTGTTAATCTGATATCTTTTATTAGATCAACTGATTAGTTGGAGAAATTCTTCTTTGCAAGCTTTTGCATTGAACCTCACTAACCTCACCACCAGAAACCAACTTCCTACAGCCCAAAACACAAAACCTGCCAACATATCTCCAGTATACCCACAAACTGTGCACCAGAGTCTCTCAAAGACAAGAACACCCAACTACCTATGGGGGCACGTTTCTCACAAAAAAAACAGTCTCCAGTCTCTCAGTCCTGAACCTCAAAGGGAATTTACAAACCACTTTTCACAGATGGGCCTATGAACTTCACTTCTTCAACCTCCTAATGCGTAGGACCTGGCACCTCCTCCTTCCCCATAGCTCCAGTCCATACCTCCAAGTTTGCCCTGGCACGGGAGCTCAGCAGGGACATGTTCCCCTGCTGGCTGGTAACGCAGTGAGTGCCGCCTCCAGCTCTGAGAGCGGGGCATTAAATGATTTAAAAAAAAAAAGGAAAAAAGGAAATAGGTGCAGGTGGAGTGAGGAGGGTGGCACTCACTCTGTCTTCAGGCAGAGCTTGGGGAACCCCAGCAGTGGGAGGTTCACCTTGAGGAACATCAGCTGCTCCACCAAACCAGGATCCAAGAAGGTGTGTTGGTGTGTTACAACATCCCTCGCAATGCTGAACACCCTCTTGCTTGGTACACTGGTTAGTGGACAGAACAGGTGTTCCCAGGCAACCGTGGCCAGATCCTGCCACCCCAGCTACTCTAGATGTCCAAGGTGAAGTGCAAGGCCACCTGTAGAACTCCCTTGAGCAGCTCCTCCTTCAAGTACTCCTGCATGCCTCATGCAGGGAGGGCACCACCATCCTGCTGAAGGTGGTACGTGTGGGCACTTCGTAGGATGGGGCCACAAGTGTTGTGAGCTTCCTGAACCCTGGCAGCTCAACTAGGGAGAAGGGCTGGCTATCCAGAACAAGCATCTCCCATGCTCTGGGTAATCTTGCTCACCTTTGCAACACGCCCCCTTTTTCTCCACCTTTGCCTCACTGTTCCAGGGTGGCTTGCCTGTGCTTCAGGGGGATGGGAGCTTTGGAGCAAGAGGGGGGACTTCTTTTGGGGCATGCTCCCACTGGTGCCAGGCTGAGGAGGAGCAAGGGCAAGGGGGTGGTGTCTGCGGAGATGCATCAACATTTCCACAGTGCTGTAGTGTTTCTCCTCCTTGCCCCAGATAGTTTTACATCAGCAGTGCAAGCAGAGAGCATACTTGAGGTCATCTGCCACCTCAGAATGATCCCACACCACACTGCCTGGGATGCAGGTCCCTGATCCCCCTCCTCAGCAGGCAGAAACACAACAACAGGAGGACTGGACTCTGCTAAGCCACTAGCCTTCACAACCTCTACCTCAACCTCCTCCAAAATGTCTTCCAGGGAAGGAGACCTGGCTCCAGGGGAACTTTGAGGGGTGTCAAGCACAAACCCAGATCCCCCCTCGGTCCCCAGAATGTCTTTTGCTAGAACGCTCAGGTCCCCCGTGTCCAGATCCAGCTCCTCCTCTGGCACTGGAGGCTCAGGCTGGGAACTGAAATGGGGATGGAGGAGACTGTCAACGGCATGTTGGTGCTGTTTGTCATGCTGTTGTTGCTGGGGGTTATTATTGTGGCTGGTGTTAGTGGAGGGGGTGCAGATGCAGGCACTGGTCCCACCTCCTTGCTGCCACTAGCATCAGAAGAAGCCTTCTGCTGGCTAGTGCTAGGGAAGAGACTGCGTCTAAGTTTGGGGGCGGGGAGGCTTACAGTTCTCCCTCTGCCCCCTCTCCCTCCCCAGCCAGAAAACCTGGCACCTGCCTTTCCAGCACGCTTCAGAGTGTGTGTGTGTGTGTGTGTAATAAAATTAAATGCATATGTATTGAAGGTCTTCCACGCAAAGCACTGCTTTCTTTTTGTTTGGCAGGGGAAAAAAGAAGAACAAATAATACAATTTTTGCGGAAAGGTAGGTGAGGGTAAATATATAAGAAAGGACTGGTAAATGAAATGGCTACAACTTGGGAGCAAGGCACTACCAAGCTGCAAGAATTATGCTGCAGTGCTCTCGGTCTCTGTTGCTCCAGCTGAGACAGACACAGCTGCAAAATGGCAGACTCAGGTCACAAACAGCCTTTGCTGCTGCTTTTCTGTCCCTCCCCCAGAGCACGGGGATTGGAAGGGACCTCGGGGACAGATTGTCGTCACTGCCCAGCCCCAGATGTCAATATCAGAGCAGTCGACTGTTGAAACATCTGAAACGAATCAGCCGTCGATATTTCTCACAGCCCTAGTACTTACTTTGTTTCATAGTTTCTAGGGTTGGAAGGGACCTGAGCAGATCATCTAGTCCAACCCCTGCCATGGCAGGAAAGAGTACTGGGGTCAAAGGACCCCAGCAAGGTGTTCGTCTAGCTTCCTCTTAAAATGAGTATTCAATGTCACTTGCTAACTTTCACCTGCTGGCTGCCGTAGTAACACTGCATGAATTCATGTTCTGACACAGCGTTTTGTTATTGCAAAATTGCTGCATTGATCAAAATGCAAAATGAGGCACATAGTGGAGAACATGACAAATATTTCAGCTGGGTTTGGGTAAATTGTTGCTTACTTATTTTTTGCAGCCTAGGGCATGGTATCTAACAGATCTCACGTCTCCAAATGGCACAGGAGTCTGACTGGGATAGGCTTTTCTTGGATTTCTAAGTCTTTTTCAAGATATTTTATATGTGTGTGCTGGCCTTTGGTTAGGCTGAAAATGCTGCCACAGCATGGATGCTCAGGTAGTTGCTTGCAATTCTGGTCCCACAGTGATGATCACAAACAAAGAAAGCACAGCGGTCACAATTGTGACTACAGGCCCCAATCAGGATTAATCTGTGACCATAAGGGAATGGCTCCAAAAGCAACAACTACAATGCAAGGATGTTTTGCCAAGATCCTCCTCAGGTGGCAGGAATTTCAGGAAGAAACTAGTCGATGGCAGAAATCTGCTATTTAGAAGAAACAGAAATCTTATGCCATCAGCAGCCTTCCAAGATCTTTTACTACTTTTAGTTAAAATCCCACCAAAACCTTGGTCCTGATGCAGTTCCAACTCAGAGCCTAATATTAGCCTCTCAGCTTCATTTGTAATTTAATCTGAATCAATTTACCCATCTCTGTCAAGTGCTTTTTTACCATCTTAATTTTAACGAATACAGAGTAAAGCCTTACAAGCCTGATGAGGAGGAGTATAATCAAGGATATTCTTTCTCCCAACACTTCTCTTAGGCTGCAACAGACTATTTGCAAAAGGAAGAAAAAATGACATGTCATTACTGGATACAACTCAGGGTGCAGAACACATAAATCACTGGACGAAATCAATATGCAATATAACGAAACACATACATTATATAATTAAAATCCCCTTAAAATAATCCTGGGGTTTGGAACACACAGAGAGAAAAAGGTTAAGGGTCTGAAATAAGCCCCATTGCAAAAGCCTTCTCTTTCACTGTGGAAGCAGAAGTAGACTGCTAAACCAGGCAGCTTGGCACCAGTAGCAACCCAAGGCTGCTGCCCCTTCCCACTGGCAGAGACCTTCAGCTCAGCTGCCTCAGGCCCATAAGAGCAAATGATGAAACAAGTTCTTTCCTCAATCTCTGTCCTCGTCCATTTTATCTGCTCTTATTTCAGCTGCAATGGTAACATGAAGCATATATGGTATTAATGTTCTTCACACTACTCCGGACCAGGGCATCAACATAGTCGGTGCAGGAGGTGGGAGCCAGGGGTCTAGTCTTGGCCCTATCATGGACTTTGGCATTACCTCTCTGCGATATGTTCCCATTAGAGAAAATGGGAATACTCTTTACCTTCCTGGGACATATATTTGCAGGGTCGGTCAACTATTTTGCATCAAAACATTTTTGACAGAAAATTGGCTTGGCAACTACACTTTTTTTTGTGAGAAGGATCAATCTGCTTTCCTTATAAATAAAAAAAAAAGTGTTTAAAATCTGATTATTTTATTTCTCTGAATTTTTGGTAAGTTCTGAGGTTGTTTTTGGTAAAAAGGAAAAAAGCAAAAAGAAAAGCTATAATTTATTGTAGGGGCAAAATAATTCTGACCACCTTGGAATATGAAATATTTATTAGGCCTTGTATAGCATTTTAAGAGTCTCAGTTCCAACAGTGCTATTGAAGTCCAAAGCATTTGTAATTCATTCTATAATGAAAGCATTGGCAGGTGGGTCCGTTACATGTTTCTCTGAAATTACTCATTGTTTGTTATATAGAGCCACAAGCGTGCATGGCACTAGGAGGAATACATCATGCTGACCCGCAGATATGGAGCCAGCCTTTAGCACTGATGTAAGTATTGAAACATTATCATGCTGCATGCAATTTTCACGTCAGCAGAATTGCTTTATTGAGTATTTTAACAGTGCAGCTGTTACCCAGACATTTCTTCTTTCAATAACTAAATGTTATCTCTGGAGCTAACCCCCACAGGTCTAGTTATAACGTAACGTGGTGTTATGTGGGGGCTCTATCTAGTCATCTGTCTTACGGTATATCAACATTGCAGCCAAAGATGTAACTAAAGCATGGGGAGGTCTCCAGACTTTAGCTAGCCCAGGAAAGAGTAACAGTGGAGATGAGGCTGAACAGACTTCAGTGCAGAGACCAGAGCACACACACATTACACTGAAGCCTCTGCTATTTTTTCTCTTCGCAGAGAAATTAAGTGATTTGCCCAAGGTTGCATACTAAGTATGTGGCAGAACAAGGAATTAAATCTGGGTCTCCTATGGCTCAAGCTGGTGCTCTGCTCTGGGATCACTCTTCCTTTCCCACATGAAATGAAGGAAGCTAAATGTATAAAGGGAACTTTCACAGCAGAGTTTTGGTTTTTATTTGCAGCAGAGACAAGTGCTTTGTAGGCTAAAGAGGTGATGCTTGATGTTTAGAAGTGGATCAGATCGTTTAACAAGAATATCAGTATTTACTTTTCTCTGGCAAGGATCTCAAAGCTCTTTACAAAGCATGAGCATTTGACATTACCCCCTGTTCCCTGATCATGGAACTGAAACAGAAAGTGTATATGGCTAATCCAATTTCACACCATGCATTAGGGGCCTGCTATCATGGGCCCACTTGACCATTAACTTTGGCCATATCTGAAGTAGAATTACAGCTCCACTGAGAAACTTATAAAAAGTGAAGAACCCCATGTCCAACAGAAAAGGTAGAAGACATTTTGCCTGGCAAAGCACAAAGGTTTTCATCCTTGCTCTTGTGAAAATTTCAAGATTTTTTTTTCTCTCTTCTTCTCTTTCTTTTTCTATTATGATCATTTTTTGGTCCCTCCCCCAAATCATATGCCCCTTCTGCATCCCTAAGATCTTATCCACACTGCATTTTTGATGCTAAATCTGTAGCGTGAATTTAAACATATGTCTTTACAAGTATAACCTTTCTTGGATAACTCTTTGTCTTGCAAACTCTTTGTCTTTGCTTGGCCACTCATAGCCTGAGACATAGGAATTCAGAAGGGAAGATTGATACCCTAATCACACTACATTGGTATAAGGCAGGGTAGAGTGGCACCTCACTCACAGCATGTGACAAAGCAAGCTGATTTAATTAGTCTGCAAGGTGCCACGCTGTTCTGCCTTCTACCTGACTTCAGACTGACACAGCTAACTACCTCTCGCTAGCAGTATAATTTGTAAATCTTTTTTTACAGAACTAAGCTTGCCCTAAAGCAACGGTCTTTAACCCAAATTTCATTTTCTAAAACTTAGAAGACAGGGGTGGGGTGACCCACTCAGGGCTACAGAACCAAATGAGAGAGAGCGAGAGAGATGGCAGAAAAGTCCCAGTCCAGTGCCCTTTCCCCTGGACCTCATCTGAGCACCATTAGCGCAGCTGCCCCTAATATTGTGCCGGGGCATTGTTTCAACCCTCACTCTACTAGATCATAATAATCTATTTGACTGTTAGCACTTTGAGGCAGGGGCTATGCATTATTCTGTTTCTACGGTGACTAGCATAATGGAGCCCCATTCTCAGTTGGCCACACGCTGCCGTAATAAACATGATTAATAACAAGGAGGAAAAAATGGCTTTTACTGAATCACCAGCATCATATTCCGAGGTACCCTGGAGGTCTCCCATCCAATTTCTGAACATTCCTGACCCAGCTTAGTAGCAGGAAGCAATATTGCTGGAGGCCACAGGCAGTGGCTCAGGCCCAGGGGAAGGTGGTGTGCTGGGCAAAATTGCTCTTTTATTTGTTTAAGAAAAGAGAACAAAACTTGGGTTGAATTAAATAGTGGGGGAAAAAAAATTAAAACCTAGGAAAGAAGTTTGAAGAGCCATCTATAACCAAAGGACAAAAACCAAATAGCTTTAATAATTTAACCCGTATTTTTAACCTTGTTTTATATACCGACTTTTTATTTTATAGCTAAATACTACACTTGGTAGATAAAAATACACCTGGACTTTCATAACAGAGGTATATAAAGCATCTCAGATGATTTCCTCTAGAAGGAGTAGCCATTATATGGACATATGAACCCTTGGGTACTTCATAGATGACTTCCATAAGCTCGCATAAAGTCCAAATTCAAAGGGGAAAATGAACTGCACTTGAGCAGCTGACTTGCAGCCAGCACTCAGCTGCCAGATGGCTGAAGTTTTTAGCTCCTCAGTCAAAGACTTCAAACAGAAAGGATTCCTTATCCCCAGGAATGAGGAAGGGCAACATGATGCCATAGAGAAGGCAATATTTGGAGATGTGGGTTCTTCCAGCCGGCTCTGCATATGTGTCCCTGAACAAGTCACCTCTTTCCTATTTATGTCCCTTGCCACCCTTTACTTAATGTGTTTATTTAGGTTATATCTCTACTGCCATTAAAGATACGACTGCAGTGCAATAGTTTTAACCTAGTTTAACCATCCCAATACGCAAGCTGGGTTTCTAGGAGGCAGTGTAGATGCGCCCTTAAAAACATACATTCAAGTGCATTTATAGACTGTAGTATTCTAGGTCTAAGTGTTGCATGCAATTTCTATCCTAGAACAAATGGTGGATGAAACATCCCAGATCCTTGGCTTTATATGTCCTGATTGAAAGATCAAGAATTCAGACATGGGGGTCTGGGACAGACATTGCATAAACCAGTTTGAGCTCAATCAGTTAAGGCTGATACTGCATTCAACCAGGTTTCTCTTAAACTGGTTTTGGCCATTTTGAAGCTGGTTTATGTACACGGAATGTCTGTTCTGTTACTGGTTTAAACCAGTCTCTGATCACTTAAACCAGTTTATGTGTAATGTCTGACCTTAGCCAGGGAAAGCTATTCTCTCTTTTATTCACTGGGTTTTCACTAGGATTATAAGCTCTTTGGAGCACAGACTGGACAAGGGGGTTTCACTCCTTGATTGCAGGAGCCCCTAGGCTCCTACCACAATACCAATGATGACATGAGTCATGCTAGCAGCTCTTTTTAAGAAGTACATTATATAAATCCAAGTAGGTAGAGCCCTAGGCCCAAACCACCTCCCCAAATGGAGGGCTAGAAACTTCTTAGTGATTTAAGACATCAGTTTCCCCAGGCAGTTTCTTTGCCCTGCTATTGATACACCTATCTGCTAAAAATGCCCTACTCTGTATACTTTAAGGTCATTGGCAGTTGCTGAATACGGGCTGTTCTGGCCCACAAAGGGGAGAGGGAGAAAGTACAGTGGAGGTAATTGCATGTAATCTCATTTTTCCCCCGGGTTGTCTGAGGATAGTGCTGTAAGCACATAATGTACTTTAAATTGCTGGAACAAAGCCACATAGTAAATGTTGCAGTCACCTAGCACACTTGGGGGGGGGAGGGGTGGAAGGGGAGAACAGACAAAGTTTGAAGGAGGAAGGTGCCACACCAGGTTAATACAGAGAGGGGGACAAAGCTTGGGACAAGTGATGTACCACGTGGGTTTGTATGCAACTGTTCTATGAGGGAGTTTCTTCTGCATGAGATGAGAGCTCTTGCTTTGTTTCTTCACATTAAAAGTATTTCTGTGTTAAAAAGTGGTGCAAACTGCACTTCAAGCAGACACGATCTTCAGCTGGGGTAAATCAGTAGCATCTCAGGATGCAAGGAAGAACTCGGATGAAGGTCGATTCCAATTACATCCCTCCCACCTGCATCTCTAGTCCATCTTTGCTCTCTCCTTTGCCATGTGCAGGGGGAGTGCTCCTAGCCTTTAGGTCCTTTTTGCAGCAAAGAGACAGCAGGACAACAGTGAATCAGGGGCAGAGGAAGGACATTTATGCTATCCTCCACTGTGTCCTAAACACACAAAGCACTAAAGCCTTGAGGACTGTGCCATTACTAAGCCCAAGATTTCAAAAAAATATTAAATCAAACCTTCCCACATACCAGGAAACTAGTTTTCCAAAAATTGCAAGGTACTTACTTTTCTTTTAAGGAAAGCAATACAGGTTGTGTTCTTTTTGTTTGCTTTCTGACCCATTCGAGTGTTCACGAGTTACATTTTCAAGTTTTTGTTCCTACAACTAACTAGGAATTTTTACTAAAAATTGGATGTTGTGATTCCTACATCTTTTCACATCAGACACCTGAAGCTGGGATTTTACAGGAATACATCAAACATTAGGATAGTTGGCAATGAGGGGGCTGCCCCAGTGCACAAGCATGACATTCGTGGACAAAGAAGGGATGCTTGCTAAAAATAAGGACTAAAAAGAAAGCAACTTAATTGACTGACTTTTCCATCACCTCCTTTCTGAAATAACCTCCCAATCAAATTGCTCTTCCAATGAACTAATGGCACAAACATTGAAAATTATCCTGTCGTTTTGCTGAAAGGCTCCTACATTCCAGCTCCTGAAATAATATTTGCATTTCTTCTGGTGCACCTGTAAAACAGTTACTTCTTTTTGTCAAGCTTGCCTTTTATTACTGAAAGAGCAGCAGCTGGGGAAATATTAATCTTGTTCCTACACATAAATAATACAACAATAAATGCCTTCAACATGAAATAAAAGCTAAATGTGAAATGTTAAGGGGAAATAAAGGTGTTGTCGACTCAAAATGCATAAAGCCAAGAAAAAAATAAATCCCACAATGATAGGATGTTATAAATAGTATGTAGAGTTTTCATTAACACATGGGAAAAATAATTATGTGCCAGATATTAGATCTCAGCAAAGTGCATTGGGATTATTTTCTGTATTAACTGGAAAATGTAAACACTGTGGACTGGAATGTTAAAGGGATTTTAGGTCCTGCAACAGGAAGATACCTACATCATGGATTTATGTTTCTATCACTGACATTTTTAAAGCTGCAGCTCAGGTGCTGCCTAACAGATGCTCCTGGGGACCTTAGGGTATATGTGCACACCGCAGAATGCAGTGCCATGCAGAGATGCCCCTATCTAGCTGTGAGCACAACACCTTGTGTACCTTCCTAAGGCTAATAAGACCTACTTCTCAGCTGAGTTAATTAGCTCAGACACAGCCTCACTAACACAGCAGTCCTGCTTCCAGTTGCAGAGCTACCGTGTGCAGAGCCAGCAGGCGTCTCTCCGCGTGGCGTTGCTTTGCACCATGTTGATAGACATTCAGGCTGTGCTGACATGGTAAACTTTGTGGGTTCAAAATGGTGCCCTCAAGTATGCTGCTGCTCCTGTCAGGCTGCTTCCTATCTTGAAAATAGCCCAGCCATGTCTGCATGGTGCTTCATCCTGCCTGCCGAGTGACAGGACCAGTTAGTCCACTCCCCTGCTATTTAGCATGCCCCTAGGACTGCAAGGGCACAGCTACATTGCTTCCGGTGCAGGAAGCCATCTGCCCACCACATGGCAGCTTGAGGACCCTGTTCTGGTGCAGAGTAAGTTTTCCATGGAGACATGGCCTTAGTTCCCTAGGCAACAAAGTTTCTGCCAGTCTGCATTTTCAAAGGAGCCTGAGCACTGATGCCCTGCCACAGCTAACAAGCTGCTCAGGGCACCCACTCAGGCTGAAATTCCAGAAGCCCAAATAGGGGATTTTTTAATTAGGCAGGACATCAGCTTGCAGGCATGCTCTCATCATGTCTGAGACCTTGCTGAAGGGGTGCAGGCAGGTGACAGATAGACCAGGGAGCCACACAGCATCCGCACAACAGGCAGTGGGGGCTGAGTGTGAGAGAGGTATTAACCATGAGCAAAGACAGAGTGCTGTGTGGGGTTGTGGCTGTAAGGGCTGAGCTTCCCAGACCAGAGTCTGGTGGCAACCTGTGAAGCTCTTGTTGGGGGTTATCCAGAGCCACCGGGAATGGGATGGGATAAAGCTGCAAGCGCCTCCAGCACTGACTGCTCAGTGAACTCCTGGGGCAGTTTCAGCTGCTAAAACATGGGCAGCTGACCTGGCTTAGGTGCTCCCCTCAGAACTAGAAGGTTTATGGCTGTGGATCTCAGGCCCCTCTCGCCATCCTGTGACCTGCTTTAGCCCCTCTCCTCTGCATTCTCCTCAACATTTTGTTCCTGGCTCACTTAAGCAACTCCTCACTCAGCTGGACCATTTCTGACAATCCTTTTCCTGGGCACCTCTTGCCCCTACAAGGCACTCCACAGGGACCCTAAGCCTGACTTGAGGCTGAAAATCCCCCTAAGTAGAGGGCTGTCTGCTAGGTAGGCATGGTTCAGTTAAGCAAAAACTCTTGAAAACTCCACAGCTTAAACCAAGCTGATCAAAAGGGGCACAACAAACATGAAAGAGCCTCAACACTTTCCTCTTATGCATTCCTGCATATATTTATCTAACACTGCAGTGGATGCTCAGATGTTGTCAAGTGTGGGGAACTGTACTTTTAAAAGGTGATTTTATACAGAACCTTGCATAATGCAAAGCTAATCAGACAGGCGGACCTAGGCAGGGATTTATTCCCTCTGAATCCAGGACTGAGGGGTTCCCGAGTGTGAGCAATGCAACAATGAAACTATATTACTGCTAATATAAACATAAATATATTATCAGGAGCGCAGTATCTGATTCCATGCAATCAAATGCTTCTCGGCACTTGATGGTGACGACCTGGAAAAGAAGTCAGGATTTTTTTTCTCAGAAAAATCTCTATAACTTGCGCTGCAGAAGTGCTTGAATAGCGCTACTATTACAACCACTCTTAGCCTCGACAGAGAAGGCATAATGGGCAATGGGAGCAGGATCTGGATCCTTTTCTTTCCAGTCATTAGGTAGTTTTTGAAGCATTCAGTGCAGTTTCATTAGATCTCAATATCCTGGAGTCTCAGCTGTGAAATTCGAATGGTTCATTCTTAAGCAGAGCTAATTTTAGGAGCCACTCAAATGATGCCCACTGAACTAGAGCACTTGGAGAAGAAGCTCCCAAATTCCTCTAAAGCTCTGGGAGCTCCAATGGAGCAAAACACATGCGACTTGCTGGGAATGGCATGTGATCTAGGGGCTAGGGCAGGGGAGCTCAGAATAAGGACCAGCATTTTCAAATGGGGGTAAGCTTGGCACCTATCTTCATAGTTCACTAAAGCAAACTGGTTTTCAGAGATGCTGAATAGTGTACCTGAAGCAACCAAGATTTTGTGAAACCAGAGGATGCTGAGCACTTCTGAAAATCATTTGGCAAAGATGCATGCATTTGAACAAGCTGCAATTTTGGATAAGTAAAAGGTTTTTTGTTTTTGTTTTACTATGATTTATAATTCCCTAGCAAGCTTTATCTTTACTTTTACAAGGAAGTTCAGAAATGCTGTACTGACAGTAGGAGCTGGCTGGGAGTCAGAAAGATGTTGATTTACTGAACCCTAAATGGGTAAGTTTCCATTACAAGTTTTAAGGGAAAAAAATTGTCAAGTAGGTCCAACATGGAATTTGCAGCAAGAGAGAGTGCAAGAGTGAGTGAGCATGTGCGCACACGAACCAGCCAAAGTTGTGGATAGCCCACACTTTCACATTCCTGCTTGTTCTGCTCTGCCAAACTTGAACTAGATGCTTGTGTGTGGGTCTCCAGCATCCCACCTGAACACCTTAATCCCTAGCTTTTACTACTAGGCTCTTACTGGTCCAATGAATTTTTATAACAGTGGTAAATTGGAATATTGTCAATAGCAAGGACTGAAAGAGATCCATACTGTTGATCTCACCAGACACCATGCTGTGATAGCTTTCAATAACTGCTGGAGCAAGTTTGAAGTCAAAGATTAGGATGTGACAGGGATTTAGGGCCAGTCACTAGCCCTTGAGTGTATGGCTACAATCTATGCAAAAAGTACATTTAGTTTAAGGCTACTAAAGATGGCCTTTCCTAATGCCCAACCTAACACATGTATTCACTGGTTGATGCCCCTTGTTCATGAAGACAGTAAATGAACATGAGATAGAGTATGGTTGCATCACCATTGCACAGTTAGAATAGCCTTCCCACATGGGTAAATGTCACAGAATTATACTAGAAACTTCCAAAGCAATGAGTAAAAAATAAAATAAGATACAACTTTAAATTGCTTGTGCTTTTCACAAAAATTCAGTATAGAGGTGAACTGGTTTTACTTAAAAAAAGAAGAAGAAAAGTAGCTTTGATCTGAGCCATAAAACAAAATTACAGCAGATAGTTTTGCTGTCCAAAAAACATGAAACAATGGCACATATGATCAGATGAAAGTTGGAATCATCATGCCAGCCTTAGCTGCCTGCATGTGTGCATCACCTGAAAGATTCAAGAGGTTTAAACCAGTATATAGCTGAACTGACATCATGGTTTCTAAAAATGTCAAGGAGTACAGAAGCATCTTGCTCTCAACCTGGCAACTGTCTTTATTTGCTGTGTTCTACAGATAAAACATATTTTAAATGTCCGCAATGAACATGTCAAACACATTTGCTGTCTCAAATGTGTCAGTCTAAATTACTTCCTAACCTGTTCCCATTTCTGTGCTTTTTCTCAACACATATCCAACCAAGACATTCAGGCCAAGTTATGCAGAACTGGCTAGAGGACCTTGCCACAAACTCCTATCAGTTTCAGTGGAATGCGAGCAGCTAAATTCCCTAGGCAAACTTTAAAAGTCTTAACCGTGGGTCTCCTTGAACACCACCAGAGCAAATTCTCCAAACAGAGAAAGCGTATTAAAATTGCCTCTGTAAATTCCATAATTTTAACGCGCTGCTCTAAAGGTATTTAGGTAGCCCAGGGTACAATCTTTGCTACAAGAGGACGTTAAAGATATTTTCCCATTTCTGATAATGCTATCACATTCTGATCGTCACAGAGCAGATAAGTTAGCTTTGTCATGACTGAATAAGGAAGGATAATGCATATTCAGTTCTCTGATAAGGAGGAAAATGCAGCCTTTGAACAGAATACAGTATGCTGACTCCAGATGTTAAGGAGGAAAATATGCAGTACCAATTACACAAGAGACCAACAAATCTCTCAGTGCTGATAAAGCCCTAGAGGTGTTTACTAAACCCAAGATTCCTATGATATGCACAATAGTCTGGGTAGAGAGCATGTATGGGGAAGGGCAAAGGGTTGGGAGGGATGGGGGAATAGCAGAATGCTGCTTTTTCCTTCAGTAGATTTTCCTGTTCTTCTGAACAGCTGCCACTCATAACAGATGCACCATCATAACACCAAGTGCTACAGTTCTCCTAGGAGAATTCAAACTCTACCAAAGTGTTCTCCATATAAAAATTCAATAACAGAGCCCTGAACTGTTTTGCATGAACCAAGCATAATCTTTTATAGATGCTGTGGTGCTTGGCTATATACGTGAACCCCATATACAACAGCTCCTTCTCACTGCAGTCTTTCATCTTATTAGACATGACAGCACACATTTATTTAGGCCTTCTTATTAGGCATAATATTACATATTGCTTTCTCATTAAAGGAAAGAAAGTTCCCTCGGTACCCAAGGAGACAGGCTGATAGCATTTGGTGTATAATGCTTCGATCTGCCTGCTTGAATGCTATTTTACTGTCTTTACTCTCTTTTCAAGACCTGCCAAGAGACATCATCACCCCCTCTGAGACTTTAGGGCATAACATGCTGGTAAGAATCAACACACCAGATTCTCAGTTAGTGTGCGCTGGGAAAACCATGCCATTCTTATTTACAATAGCAGATGATCTGGCCAAGTCGATTCTTCTGTAACATAGTTGTAATCATCTCGCTTTTGGTCCCCAACACAGTGACAGCACGCCATTGAGAACCCATGGATGTAAGACCCTATTGACTTTAGTGGGCATTGGAGCGGGGTTTAAACTGAGGCCAAAACACTACCAATGTTCTCTTTTGGGATTTGCAAAGCAGCAAGTCACTGTAGAGAAAGTCTTCTGAAATGTGCTGTGGCATATTTTAGTACGCTGGAATTGCACTCAATGCTACTACCAGCTCTTTGTCCAATTAAGGTTTTGATCTTGCTTATAGGGGGCCAGAACATTAATACTGCTTAGCATAAGCACCCTATCTATACCACTATTGCAGACCCCTTACTCTACATAGGGTCTCCACTGAAGCCAGTGGAATTATTTAGATGAGTACTTGCTTAGTGAGATTCAGAGATAATCCAGCCTATTTAGGCATCATATTCCCACTGACTTCAGCGGGACTACAATCAGATCCTTAAATAATCAAATCAAGTCAAGAGTCTACTCAGATGAGTAAGGGCTGGAGAACATAGTATGAACACAGATGAAAGCCAAGCTGCATTTTCCAAAATATCCAAAGCATGCTTGATAATGTAATATCCTTGGCTTTTCTATTTTTGGTTTTATTAATCCACTTTGTTGCTAATTTGAAGTATTCTGTAGACTGCAATGGGTATTCAGCTGTTACCACCAAACACATTTTACCGCATTAGCAGACAAAACGGTTGCAAAGTAACATTTCCTTTGCAGTTTTCCCTGTCTCCTTCTGCTAGGAACTATATTTCATACCAAGAAGATATGCTGCATAAAATCTCCATGAATATGAAATTTCAAGAGTGAAATTCAGCTGTATGTCTCAAAGGAGAACTTAGCTAAGAATGAACCCTTATGGAAAAGCCCTAAAGAATTTAGCAGAAATTGAGCATGCGTCTATAAGAGCTCCTATAGGATTTGACAGAGTAGTTTATAGAATTCTTAAAGCCACGGAAAATAATCTCATTCTTTACTCAGTTATGTGGACTGGATTCGTGGTGTAAATCAGCCTGAGACTATATTGATTTACATCAGCTGGAGATTTGTCTCTATTTTCAAAAGTAATTTCTATGGAAACCTAGATTTATTGCAGAATCCTACTGTAATCTATAGGATTTGGTGGTTTTCTGGTGCTGCAGAGGTTATTCCCAGAGAAGTCAACAGCAAAGCTCTCATTAACTACAGGCCAAATCATATGCAAATGCCCTTTCAAATTTTAATGCTCCGAGAGTGGAATGTATCCAATGATTACTACGTAAATTAGAAATTTTCAGTCTCATTAAAAAATAAATGTTTTCCACAGAGAAAATATAATAGAAGTTCTCTGGCATTATGGTGTATTAAGTGCTTTTACTTTCCACCACATAATATGATCATGTTTAATGCAAACATCACCGGTTAAAAGGCACAAATGAGTTAATAAAGTGAATAGTTTCGGTATTTCTGCGCTTGCTGGAAAATGTCAGCTATTTCAACTCTTAAGGGCAGTTAAAAAGGTTCATGGAGGACTCCATTTCTATTACCTGGCAATGGTGCTACAGGTGTCAAAGCTACACTTTGAACCAAAGTTGCTTCCCCTATGCAGCTTTAAAAAGTGGTGTGCCTAGGACATTTTCAGCAGGGGGATCTTTTAAAAATGTGGTAAGGTATAGCTCTGTAGAGAAAACCGTAAATTGCCAGCTTAACTAACTGTCTTAAATGCTGGGGGGGAAAAAATGTTGATTGGATTACAGTAGAAGCCATCCCATGACCCACATCCTAGGCCCTACTTCACACTTATTATCATTATCATCATTAATAACTACTAATTTTGGTAATTTTTTCAGGAACTGGCAATCTTTCTACTGGGAGTAAGACTGAAGACAGAAAGAATATTGCTGCTTCACAGTGTTTTCACATGGTATTATCCATTGAATGAAAGGGGTCTCCAGAAACAGACAGCTTATTTTGTACTGATTATTCACCAAAATTAAAAGCAGATGCTATCCCACAACTCCTTTCGGTCTACCAGAAATAGCAAGTCAGGGCAGTTAAGAAACTTGATGAAGTGGCCAGGAAATCGCCTTGACCCTTGGTTGAACAGGATTTGTTTTAAAATGCCCTCTGTGCCTTTGGATGACATTTCAATGGACTAATTGAAGCTGTACATTGCTGCAGGATATCATTTGAGGGCAGAGCTTTGCAGGTTTCAGTAAAGGACTGGGTATTTGTATGGATAATGAGATTGCCCAGGATGGTTACATTCCACATTAAAAAAAATCAAACCAACAAGATTTTTAGAAGTGAACTCAACCCTCAGGCTTCAGGGCAAAAGCCAACCTTTAATTAATTGGTGTCAGGAAGAAACACTTCCTGGGGCAGACTATCCCATAACATGCTCTCAGGATTTTTTTTCCTCCTTCCTCCAAAACAGCTAGTACTAGCTGCTGTCAGGAGGAGGATTCTGGATAAGTCTGCTCCAGCCATGCCAGCATTATTCCTGGATCTAAGCATGAATAACTGCTAACTGAAGAACAGGGGTGCAACAGGAAAACAAAGCATAGACTGTGAATCATCACAGAAAACACACTGGCATATTTTTAAACGGGAAGCAAAAGCCATATCAGTGGTACTTCTCATTATTGCCCACTTCACTGGTCTAGAACTACTCAGTAATTATTCCCACCCACTCTCTTTTTTAGATCAGGAGCCACTGCTACTGCATTAGCTCCCTGTAACGAATTAACATCAGGAGGCAATAATATAAATAGCTAAGCTGAAGACTTACTTGGTTGATGGACTTTCCCTGGGGAATCTTGAGTAAAGTTCTCATTCTTGGGGAGTGTACATTGAGCCATGGAGAAGGCAGAGGCATTTCTAAATCTATTAAAAGCCAGAGCCTGCCACTCGTACCTTTGTTAATTAGTGAAAAACTGAATATTAAGAAAGATGATTTGCAGAAACACACCTAGAGAGGCATCACTGCTTACAGGTCTTACTGGACTTTTGGGTACACATTTACCACAACTTCACACATTCCTAGTAAATGTATGTGCAGATCTTTACACTTGCCTGGAGTCAACAGCGCTGTGCACGTTTAGTCACTTGAAGAAGGCTTAGATGCTCGGGACATTTGTCCCCGAACATCTGTAGGGAGCAATCTACCATCAGACTAGGAGAGCTCGGATCCCTTAAGTTAAAGCCCATTCCCTTATCAACTCTGGTGCCTGGCCCCTTAGAGTAACAAAAAACATATTTTTGCTCTGTTAAGTCTGTGCCTAACTCCCATATTGCCTTTAATGAGATTTATACAAATGCTTTAAGTGTTAGACTGAATAAGGATGACATGAAAGCGAATGCTTGAAGTTGATCATGTGCTTAAGTGCTATGCTGAATCCTGGCCCTAAAGAACAAACAATTTGCCCTCCTCCCTTTCTTCTTATTCCATCTCTCAAGGATCTTTCTTCTTTCTTTTTAATCGAACAACAATGCTCCGATTCACAAGTACCCCTGCAGTGGAAATCTCATTGCATGCTTCCTAAAATCTCATTTGCTTACCTTTTCACAACCCCCATCGATACAGAAAACATCTTACAAAATGCAATTAAAATTATGTCAAGATTATCAGGAGAGAGAAAATCCCCAAATCCCCAACATGGAATTCCCCACTGGCAATTAAGATAAATTTAAAGTAGATACAGGAAAAGGTTCTTACAATACTCATTCATTTCATCATAATCTAATATAAATAATTACTTTTTAAGATTAGCACAAAATCTATAGAACTTTAAGGTTTATCTTTCATTGAACTCTTAGGATACAACTTCAATAACTTAATTGAAATTATCAGGTCAGTAATCACCATTGTCCTTCCATAACAGATATAGTCATAGTTAGATGAACAGATGATAATGGTTCCCAGCAAGATAAAGTACAATAGGTTAGTGCTAATACAAAACTATATTTTAGGCTTTTCTTAACCTGTTTCCATGTAGCAATCTACCAGAGGCCCCTTCCAGTCCTGTTTTCTGATGTAGCCTCTGTGATATTAAGGCTGTCCCCACCGTAATCTTCTTCTATTAAACCTCATTATTTAACATTCTTTCATTATTCACATATAAACCACAGAAAACTAGCCTTTTTCAAAGAACGGTCCAAAAAGTTTTACCAACAGTTTTTGAAAGTGACTAGCAATTTGGGGTATGCAACTGCAGAGACCTGATTTTAGGGACTGGGATTAGAAAAAAAGGCCATTCTTTGGTTGGAAAAAAAAGGGTGCATGTAAAATTCAACAAGTTCTCATATATCTATGAGTTCTCATATATCCCCCCTCAACCTCTGAAGAAGAAATAACAAAGGGAAAACTCCACTAAAAACATGGAAGACCGTAGTATCATCATAGAATATAGAGGCGATTCTCAAATAAATGTTTTAGTGGAGTTTTCCCTTTGTTATTTCTTCTTCAAAGGTTGAGGGGGGATATATTTTACCAAAGCTTTTAAATAAGAAAATGAGAACTTGTTGAATTTTACATGCACCCTTTTTTTTCCAACCAAAGAATGGCTTTTTTTTCTAATCCCAGTCCCTAAAATCAGGTCTCTGCAGTTGCATACCCCAAATTGCTAGTCACTTTCAAAAACTGTTGGTAAAACATTTTGGTCCAAGTCTATGATTTCCTCCTCCATTGCAAAGCTGAGCTGTAAGGCCCCAGCATTCTGGTAGTATCTGAAAAAGGACTGATGCCATTGCCAGCAGGAGGACAACAATTTCAGAACGGGCATTGATAATGACATTTTACAGATGGGGGAAATGAGGGATCAGGTAACTCATCCACATCCATGCAGCAAAATGGATGGGAGAAATGAGAAAAGAATCCAGATCTGTTGTCAGCCATGACATTACTTTCCCAATGCCCTTCTGTACTTTTCCCAGGAGACCATTTTCCATCAGGTGTGAGCATCTCTTTAATAGGCTTTCCCGGTTTCTATTGTCACTTCTCTCTAGGGGCACAGGCTTCAGTTAAGCCTATATCCCATTGCTTTCTTGTTACCAATCTACCTATTTATATCCCTCTTGTACATTTTATTCCATTAAGGGAGTCATAAAAAAATAAATTAGAATCACAGAACATCTACAGCTTGTTCTGAAAGAGATTGTTAGCACTTGACTCACCTACTTACACATCAATTTAGCACTCTTAGCTGGATTTAAATTGAGTCGAGACTGACCTGCTTAAGAAAGAATTGCATCTTCCCCCCACCACATGCTTTGTAGGAATGGAAAAATCACATATTATTACAACCTGAGAACACTCATGAATTTAAAACAGAACAAATCAGCTCACGTGCCCATCCCCTAACCTCATGTATGACTGTTTTCTCTATCTATATCCAAGGACTTCAATAAACATCAGATACAAGTGCCAAGATTTTCAATCGATGCATGAATTTTTGGGTGCCTGATTCACGACACATTAACAAGACTGATTTCCAGAGTATCTCCACTGCATGCCTCAAATTGGGCACACAAAGTCAGACACCTTAGGTTACAAGTCAGGTTTAATACTCTTGGTCTACATCTTTAACAAAATTTGTGGATGTAAATCTAGCATTTTACATACACAAACCTTAATGCATAGAGGACTTGGAATCAGTGGGATTGAAGCATGTCCTTAAGTGCTTACCTGAATTAGGTTTTTGGTTGTAGCCATGTTGGTCTAAGGACATAGGCAGGCGAAGTTCTTTGAGTAGATGTGATATCTGTGATTATGTTATTTTATTATGTATTGTTTAGTTTCTTTTATTATTTATAGACTCAGTTGATCTAATAAAATATATCACATCTACTCAAAGAATCTTGTTTTCCTGAATTAGGGCCTAGTTAGCACACAGGAAATACAATGATTCTGTTTCTGGGCAGTTTATTCCAACAGGTATAGCTGTCTCAATAAATGGCAAAAGCATGGGATTTTTCCTCCCTTTCTTTATGAACCACAGAAATATGGGAAACATTAACACCTGTGGGCATCTCTGATCTTTTTCCAGTTTGCCTTATCCATGACTTCTAATGCACACATGAGCAGATCCTCCATTAACTGCTAACTGAAGTTTAACAATGTATGGAAGCAAAAGGGCTTTATTACACTGGCCAGTCTCAGGATTATTGTAACATGAATTTTATAAAGGTGGTCACATATTCTTAGCAACAATACGCACTGCTTTATCAAAGAGTATTTCCTGTGAAATTAAAGCTCTTCGGATCAAAGTAAAGCCTTAGATAATAAATCTAATGCCAAAGCGGGCAAAAAGCATGCGCACACACATGCGCACACACGTTTTAAAGTTACAAACAATCCAACAGCAGCTCAGAAAAGTGAAGTATTCTCCAGTTGAAAGCCCATTCCCATATCTATCAGTATATGTCATTTGAATAATTAGATGTATTAAAAAGCTGTGCCTGTTGCATTTCACTCAGTTCAGAGATATAAGAAGTCACATTTATAAGTCATTAGGCTGAAATAAGATCTTTGCTGGGCTTAATTAAGTTAAATATTCATGGAAACAGGATGGAGGAGGTAAGTGTTGTTCTTAATCAGAACAGACACTGCTGTGCTACAATGCAAATTGCTGTCTCTTATGTGGACCACACCAGGAACCTACAATAAAGGGAGCAGAGCATTAGTTACAAGGACAAAGGAAGGTACCTCTGAATGACTCTCATTGTGCTTCCTCTTCACAACAAAGAGTGGAGTCTGCTGAGCCCAACACATGCTAAGTAAGCATATTGTACCTGAACTAAACTTCCTTTAGGCTAAATTCACCGAATAGGAATGTCACATACATTCACACCCCCCACCCCCCATGCTCAAAAAGTTGCATTTTGTGACAACTGGTTTTCTCCATGAACACATCAAGCCCGTGCTCTAATTCTTGAGCCCATAGCTCCTACTTAGCTTCTGCTGCCAGTTAAGACATGGTTCTAACATGAAAGTACCTAGTGACAAAGCCAAATATTGCTCGCTTAAGCACTGTACAAAAGCAGAAAAGTAGGTAGTCCCTGTTCTAAATAAACCAAAAAATACATACAAGCAGTAGGGGAAAAGTAAAGACAAACAGCACAAACAAAAGTGACAATTTTCCCCCTATCTGGCTCCTGAAAGTGCTGTACAGCTGTGACCAAACAGAAGTGTACAGCTGAAAAGCACTTTAAAAGGGCCTGATCCTGCAAAAATCTGTGAGGATGACATTCAAAACATAGCATTTTCAGTAACTTGCATCTCCCTGCCTCCCAGACTGAGCTGTTTTCAGAATGGGAGTGGGGAAAGGGAGCAGAAGGAGTGTGGTCTGGGGTTTTTTAGCATCCACTGGAAGTGGGACAGATGGATTGGAGCCCTCCTGAGGTGTGTGGGGGGGGCACCAATCCACCCACCCCACCCTCCAGAGCAGGCTGGGGAACCCCTAGAATGAGCTCCCTCTGCTCCCTTTCCCCTCTCCCATCCTGAAAACAGTGCCTGGGTGGGGAGGGAGGTGAGGCCATTGCTAGAGGAAACCAGCTACAGGGTGGCAGCCAGCAGCTGGATTTCCTAAACCCTACCTCCCCCCTGGACCCAACAGTGAACTTCTGTTTGGTCTGTGGGGTCACTGCAACTCAGAATGCTTCCTGCAAAGTGTAATGAGTTACAGTGGGGAGTTGCTCCTCTGTCTGCGCCCAAAAGCATTTGGCTGAACTCTCCTGGGATATTCAGAGCAAAGTTGTGTTTTTCATGATCCTCACATATTCTGGTGATCAGACTTAGGATATTATATTGCTGCCCATCATGGTAGTATTTCCTAATTGCCTTTGTGGGGGGTTTTTTTCTGACTCTTTCCTCTACTTCCTGTTTTAGAGTTTAACGAAAGGCCTATATAACATTAGCAAATGATTAAATAAGAACATGCACCATCTGCTCAGATGTCCTTACAATCAATCAAGACCCTTTCTTCTGAGGAAGCTGCTCTCATGAAGAGGAGGGGGGATTTCTAACAGAACTGAGGACATAGCATCACATGCATTACAAACACAAAGGTCTGGAACTGAAACTGTTGTCTTCAGCACAGCACTCCTTGCACTCGAGATATCCATCATAGCAGATTTATAAAAACCTATATCAAACAACAGATGTCATAGTGTTGGTCTTCTGCTGGGGCCTGCAGAGGTGAATGAATAAGGATCTCAGCTGGGTCTATCACTGCAGGAATTTAAATGGCTTTCATTCATGGAGCTGTGGCATGCCTTGCAATCTTCAACATATTCAGCCTCACAAAGCCCTTGTGTGGTAAAGGAAATGTTTGTATTCCTCTATTTTACAAATGGAAAATTAAGAAACTGAGAGAAAGGGGCAAATGCAAAAAAAGAATTAGGCTCCTGAAGTAGTCAGGATTTAGGTACCTCAACCCATAGTTGCAGTCCTAAAAAACTCTGCTTAGCTGGTACCAAAACATGGAGACGATTAAACTTCGTAGCTTCCTCCCTACTTCACTTTTAAGTTGCCCAAAAATCAAGAGTTGTATTTTGCCCATGCCCAGAACTACCGTAGTCTTGAAAGGCTTGAGCAATCTGTATCTAGCTAATCCCTGAGGCCCTCAGCAGGCAAGCCTCCCTGCACTTACCTGGTAACTGTTGCCAGAGCCAGACACACCTCCATCACTGCTTGTCTTTCAAACCCAGCAGCAAAAGGTGGTAGCTGTAAGACTCTCTGGGTGGGTTTACAGGAGACGCTTTACTATGCAGTAGAATAATTTACTGCACAGGAATGCATCACCAGCTACACATGCGCACATTTACTGCACAGTAAAATAGTCCACTGCACAGTTAGTTTACTACTTGTAAATTTACTACCTGTAGTAAACTAATTGTGCAGTAGATACTGCACAGTAACACTCATGCAAAAACTGACTGGGAGCAAATTTGCTCCTGGTCAATCTAGGCAGTAGGAGGCCACAGTCCAGTCCCCGGTCCTGGTGCTGCTTAGCTCCCCAGCTCCCCCCAGAAGCTGAGAGCCAATCAGTGCCAGGACTGGGAAGTTATCAGCCCCCTTTCCTGGCTTCTGGAGCAGAGCTGGCAGCTCTGGAGAATGACCCCAGTCCTAGCCTGAGCCCTGGAACAGCTCTGGGTGGTAGAGCTGGCTGCTCCAGGGAGTAGGCAGGGGCTGAGAATCCAGCCCTCGCTGGTCCCTTGGGGCAGGTCCATGCCACATTGAGCTGCTCCAGGGGACAGGCGAGGGCCCGATTCCCAGCCCCCACCCACTTCCCAGAATAGGCATCTCTGTCCAACCAGGGCAGCTGCCAGTGAGCCTCCTGCCCCTCTACTGGGCAGGAGGCTCACCAGCAGCTGTCCAACATCTGGGACAGCTTCCTAAAAGCTGAGCACAGGGCCAGGAGAGCTCTCCCACTGCAGGGGCAGCTCTTTCCCAGTCCCATGCACATCACATCTCATCCCAGAAGAGCTCTCCTGTTCCCATGCCCATTGGACCCTTGCCAGCCCCAGGGGGAACCTGGAGATCCTCTTGGCTGCTGCAGGGGAGCAGAGCAGTGCTGCCTGTGCTAGGCTGCTAACATTGGGAGCACATCTAGACATGCTGCTGGGATAGTTTACTGAACATTATTTTACTGCACAGTAAGCCTACTGTAAATTAATAGCATGTATAGATTCACCCCCTGTTATGCAATAATTGGGGGTTAAGAACTTTCATATAGGCAGTAGGACCTTAGTTCAATCCTCTCCTCTACCATAGGCTATAGCAGAGGTTGCAACCCCTGGCATGCATGCCAGAGGATGGCATGTGATGCCATTTTGCTCAGCACATGTAAGAGAAAACGACAATACAATCATAAAAAAGCAGATGACCCTTGAAAAAGTAGATGAACTTTTTCCCCTAAGATTAAAGATTTCCTCTTGCTGACAGTAAGCGACATGTACTTCTCGCTGACAGTAATGTGAAACCAGTCTCAACTAGCCCAAGCTTGCTCTGTACCCTGTTTTGTAATTTTGTAATGGCAAGAGGAAAAACCTAGATGCAGCACAACAATGTAGCAATGCAATGCTTAATGTATAAATACCAAGTTGTAAACTCAGTTCAGGGGAGAGCTCTTTCTCTCTGGGACACTGAGTACCCCTCTGCAGAGCAATACACTTAAGACAGACACTCCCTCGTTCTGTTCAAACTGATCGCAGCTAGGAACGAGCCCAGAGACGGGATGTGGCCAGTGCTCCTCGGTGTATGAGCACACCCTTCGGTGTATGGGTGCTACGCAGTAGCTGTCCAATTTCCCTGACACACACTAAGTCTGCCCTAGGCTCTGGGCAGCTGCTATCAGCCACGGAGCCCAGGCTATTCGCAGAAAAAGCAGTGAGGAGGCTACAAGTCCTGCTGTGAGCAGTAAGCCCGTGCGAAGCAGCTAGTATTTGCTTTGGATTTGGATTTGGCCAATTTGGGGGACAGTGATTTGAATCATTGTCCTGAATCAATTTCAGTCGAATCTGATTTGGAGAGTCGGCCGCATCCCCCACCCACTTTCCCATCGCCCACTCACTCTTCCAGCCCCAGCACCTGGATATAAAACAAAAAGCCGGGCACTCACCAGCTGCTGCCAGGGTGATGCCTGCTGCCCCCCACTGCCCCATGCCACGTGGGGAGCTTTGCCACAGCCCTCCCCAGGCCGTTGCAGCAGCCGGTGAATGGGGGACGCTTTTTTATTTTTTATAGAGCTGGTAGCTGGGATGGGCAAGGCAGCCATGGTGGAGGGAGGGGATCTGGGGGAGCAGGCGGGGGCAGGGGTCCCCCCATGGTCCTCTCTTTCAGACCCCCCTCTCCCATCCCCTACTTACCAGCATGGAGGACTGCCCAAATCTCCAAAGCTCTCTGCATCTTTTCTGAATCGATTCGGAGAGCTTCAAATCAATTTGGACCTTCTAACTGGTCTCCTGATTCAATTTGGATTCAGAGATTTGGCCGCTGAATCTCCTCTGAATTGAATTAGCACCCAAAGCTTTGCACAGCCCTAGTGAGCAGCCCAGACTCCCTGGCAGGCAGAAGCTGCTCAGAGCCTGGGCCAGATGTGGCAGGCAGCCAGGAGGTTGCAACCAATGCACCAGGGTCTGGTGCCCCGGCCCAGCTGTATGGCTAGTGGTGGCTGCACGTGTGCCTTGGGGCCATGGTGGGGAAGGAGCCATGGGGAGTGCAACTCCAGCCCCATCCCTGCTGTGTGCATTGAGGTGTACAAGCAGCTGCTGCTGCCACAAAACCTGGGCTGCTTGCAGGGTGGTGGGCAGGTTGCAAACAACTGCATCAGGGTCCAAAACCCCGGCCTGGCTCCATGACTGGCGGTAGCTGCACATGCACCTTGGGGTGCACGGTAGGGAAGGGGCTAGGGCAGCACAGCCCTGGCACCTTCCCCACTGTGCTCCCCAAGGTGTGCATGCCCCTGCTACCGGCAACAAGTTAGGCAAAGCCAATGCAGCCACTTGCAGGCTTATTGCTGCCTGCTGTTAGCAGCAGGGGCCTGCCTGGAGTCTGGGCTGTTTGTAGCAGACAATCGCAAGGCTGCAAGTGGCTGCACCAGGTTCTGGAGCCCCAGCCATTCATTGCTGGCAGTGGCTTCACACATGCCTTGGGGAGCACAGCTAGGAAGGGGCAAGGGCTGCACTGCCACAGCAAGGATCAGGCCCCTCATAGCTCCTCTACCATCAGCCCCTGGCACACCAACAGCTTTCAAGTCCAGGGTGTAGGCTTCTTTAGCCCTCTGCAAAAAACCTTGCCAACCCCTAGACTATACACTTTCAAACTAGAGGCATCTCCACCCTTTCTGAGCTACCAGGTACAAAAAGAATCCAACTGGGTCACACAGAGAGCAAGAGAAGGGAGCAGGATTTTGCAGCCTTGCTTTATAAAAAGGGGCCAGAAGTCCTGGTTCCCAGGAGTGTTTCTGAATGTTATCCTTTTAAAGAAAAATGCAAAAACTGTCCTAGGAACAGGGACCAAACCCAGGAGTCCCCTTTCCCAGCTGCCTGCTTCATCACTCTGCTCGAATCTTGCTCCCTCTTGTGGTTACTTTCTGGCTTATTGAATTTTCGGCTCAGTTGCACAGCTTAAAGAGGACCCATGGAATCATATCCAGGTCTCCCATATCCCAACTCAGCATCCTATCAATTAAAGCAGCCTTCCAGCTCCTGCCACTTAGTTGGAGATGCATTACATAACAGTGTGGCTCAATCAACATGACAGATCAGTACTGCAAGCAACAGTCTAATTAACAAAAACTTTAAGAACAAATGCAGTTTCTAATTTCCTCAGGGCCATGATTAACAAAAAAAAAAAAAAAAAAGATGGGGCATGGGGATGGGTTGCAAAAAGGAGCTCTCAGGTTTTGTCTGTCTGTTTAAAAAGTAGGTTTGGGTTCATTGCCTGCCATCCCCATGTTGAGCCTGGGATGCAATTAACAGCACAGGAATATAATACTTGCCCTGATGGAAGTATCAGCATGTTTACTGGTAATGAAATGTTTAAGGATCAATTTAGTATGCTAGTAAAGAGCGAATGAATTTAGTTCAGATAAGAAAACAGGAAGTACAGATGAGTCCTAAATCATTTCAGCTTGGAGATGTTCTGCAAAATATTATTGCTACTTATTCTAAAACAAAAATATCATGGATTGTAACCAGAGTCTGAATCATTTTCATTGTGTTTTCCTGATCGACAGCATCAGCCTAATTCAGTAGTATGTCAAGAAAATAGTACTAATAAAAATCAAATTTCTAACCCAAAGTCTGCTTTGACAAAATGGTGACAGACTTAATGTTGAGAGGGGTTTCTTTCCTCCACTGATCCTCTCTTTCCAAGGCGAGGGCAGCCAGTTGCCTTGTGGTTAATGAACTGCTTGTGAGCAGGTGTTAAGAGAGCATCTAACATCTAACCCCACTGCTATTTAGAGAAATATGGGAAAGAAATCACGGTCATGACTCTGACATCTCTTGTGAACCCCTCCTGCTTCTCATCCCCTCCTAGGTCTTTGCGCAAGGCAGCAATCCTGAAATCACCGATAATGTTACCTTTGACACCAGTGACTGCAGGATCTGGCTGCTAGCGAGGTACCGCATTTAAGCAGTGAGAAGCTCAGGGGGCAGATTCAAATTCCAAAAGCCAATTTTCAGAGCGGGAAAGAAGCACCTGACTGCCAGCCAGAGCAGGCTGACCTTCATTCCCATTGATGCTTCAGGAGGAATGGAATAAATCTCATCCCTTTGCTCATTCTGTTTTTGTTCAAAGCATAATGAACTTGAATAGTCATGAGTCAAACTAAACAGCAACAATTCAGCCCAAGAGCCAGCTCCCCTTAGAAGTCTGACAAGCAACAAATGAACAGAATATAAGTATGCAGGAAAGTCTCATCTCTCCCTATGGACTGGAAAAACTGCTGACATCAAACCCCTAAGCAGTGAGGGACTGGTTGGAAGTCCGTTCTCACCGAGAACTAATGCTTCAGTGATTTAACTGCAGCCAACATGCTCCAAACGAATGTTTGCGTTTGCAGAAAGCTTGCATGTTGAGAGGATAGTGGATAAGTCACTGGGCTGAGTCCCAGAAAATCTGGGCTACTGTACTAGACAAGTTACTTCACCTGTGCTTTCTATCCTTTCCGTAATCTTTTTATTTTATTTTGACAGTAAGAGTATTACTTCCAGTATGAACTTGTCCGAGCTGCTGCATCTTTCCCTTCTAGGTAGCCAGTCTGATTCTGTAAAATAATGACAAATACAAGTCAATCAATTTACTGGTCTGTTTATTCATTATTCTTTTAAGTTTGATGCAAGCTGAGGTGGATCTTAACACAGCCAAAGGGCATGCACCTCCAGTTAATATTCAGACAGCAGGAAGAGTTTATATCAGTTTGGAGCACACAAGAGGTTGATTTTCAGAAGTCTGAGTACCAACTCCACACAACTTCAGGAGAGGTTGTAAGCATCTAGCACCTTGCAGACCCCACAAGGTTTTGCATGTTCCTGATCAACTGCAAGGTTTTAGAGATTAAGCCTTTAAAAAAACCCAAAACAACCTAAACAGGGGAGCAGGGAAACAAGCATAAGACACAGTCAGAAGGAAAATAATTTTGCTCAAAGGTTCAAGAACTGTTTTAAATTTCAGCTTTCTTCTGTAAGAAAGCTTCTGCTTTGCCACCAAGGTATTGGAAGCCACTTCAGAGCACTGCACAAAGAGGATGCCATTATACAGCAGTACAAGTTGAAAGAGGAACAAGACGCATTAATTTGATATAAATGAAACATTTTTCCTCCTTTTATTTTACCTCTCCAGCCTGATGCTATTAACAGAGGAAGGAACAGATGCAAAAACTGTTTTGATTTGACAGGCCCTTCATTGCAGCTGAAATCTGTTCCAGTCTCTAGCAACAGCAGGGATGCATGCAAAAGATCTTTATAAGCCTATGTTTTTTAAAGTATCTGCTGGTTTGGGGCTACCCAGTCTGAGAAACCTGTGAGAGGCCTGCTTTTTCAGAGGGGAAAATGCTCAACGTAATCTGAAAAGCAAGGTCTGAACCCTCCTCCAGCGCTCATAGACAGGACTAGTTAAGATTTTCTATGATCTGGTACCTTTGCACGTGGAAGTCAAGTCAGGAATCACTACGCAGTACAGCCTGCCTAAATGTAACCTCCTAATTTCTGGCTCCCTTAAGCAACCATCTTTCTTTCATAAGAATGAACAGATGCCTCTCCCTCTATTGAAAGCTGCGTCTAAAGCCCTATTCCTTCTTGATCGCCTCCTGTTGTGATGCAAGCCAGAATTAAGCACCCACTGCAGGCTGGTCTGAGTCAATCAAAATGACTCAGCCTATATTTAAAAACTGTAATCAGTCTAAAGTTTGAAGTGAAACTTCATAACTCTTCTTAAAAAGAGGCAAACTTTTTGAATGACCATTTCAATTTTTTCTAATAATAATTGTAATCTTGAAAAGGATTCCTTCCTGAAGAAACATGGTGGTTTTAACATACGATCAGTTCCTAATGAAAATCTTTACAGTGAAGAAATCCCAAGCTGCACTTCCTATAAAGCCACATTCATTACTGCATCACTGATGTTACTGGGATTGAAATGGCCACAGGCCCAAAACTGTAGGGTTTCATTGGATCCATTTTCCCCCAGTAAGTGAGAGGACATGTAGTTAAGGCACACTGGTTAAAGGTCATTAAGCCTAAGTTAGAATATGGATCTGGATGATCCGAGTTTGGGGTAGGATATTTAAATCCATGTTAGGTCCTGGCCTAGTCCACACACTAAGGAAAAGATTAAATCCACCCATTTCATTTTCTTGCTTTAGCCAGTCCACAACATAAGAATAAACTGGGCCATCAGGTTCATTCCCCTGCACTACAGACAACCAGTTCATAGCCCCCCTCTCCTCCCCCAAAAAGCCCACTCCGAACAGGGTGAGGTATAATTTGAACTTCTTATCCAGCAGCCAAATCCCACTTCTTGTAGCATCAGTCTCCACCCATTCACTAAAATCAAGTGTTTGCAATTATCAACTTACATTTAACCGGGACCACAGTGACGATGAATAGTCCAAACTGGGACTGATGACTAGTCTGTGTGGGCAAGACCTCAGCTAGCATATGATGGTTTTGTTGCACTGAAATCAGAATTACTCCAGTTTACACCAGCTGAGGATCTGACTCCTTTTTACCTCTTCAGGTCCTTATTAAGAAAAATACCAGCCATTTCCTGGCTGCCATCCCCATAGTAGCACATAAAACAGTATGAAAGCATCTCTTAAATTACTTGTTTACATATTGCTTTTTGATCTGAGAAAAGTAATGTCCTGGGTACAGCTATTTGTCTCGTTGGTTGCAGCAATTTATAAAAGCGGTATCTTGGAGGTATGAGCTTTATCTAATCCGCGAAGATGTACAGCACCGCAGAGGCAATGGAGTCCAATGTGGGAAAATGATATTTAGCTCACAGGCAAAGCCAATGTGGGAAACAAAGTTACAGATGGGGCCTTGATATGGCTGGTCAGAAATGTTCTGCTGGAACATTTTTCTGTCAGAAAATGTCAGTGAATTGAGAGTGAAATGTTTCATGGGGATGTGTCAGTTTTGACAGAATCTGGTTAAAAAAAAAATCAAGAGCGCTCCTTCTAGAACAGAATGTTTCCATGTTTCACTGCAGTACAAGTTTTTAAATTTTTTTCCCCTATATTTTGGAATAAGTAAAAAGACATCGGAAATGGCATGAAATGTTTCCATTGACCTGAAGCAAACTTTTTCTTACTTTTTTCCCCACTGTGGCAATGTCTTCTGTTGTTGTTATTTTCATTCTGCTTCACAATAAAGAAAAATTAAACAACATCAGTGTTTTGCAAAATGAAAAAATCTGGTTCCTGCTCAGCTTTTTTCTCCAATGCAGCAGATCTAACATGTGGATAGTGAGAAGGTCAGGGCAAGGCAATAAGAGAAGGTGCATTCAATAAAACCTAATATGGGGATCTGGACAGAAAAAGAACAGCACATGGATGGAAACACAAGGACCGCAGACATATAAGTGTGGATCTTGCAAACCAGAGTCATAGAAGTGCAGCTGAGACATATTTGTACAGGGCTTCTGGACAGAGACTGTAATTAGTTCTGCCTAACCATAAGCATGTGAAGTCTAACCATAAGCAACATGTTGAGGGGAAGAGCAAGGTAGAAAGAGACTACAAACTAAGCCCGTTTAATTTTTAATACAAATCTTTACCCTGAGAATCACTTTGTAAAGGAATGTCATTCCTTTCCTAATTAAGAAACATTCAAGTCCCAAGTACAGCTCAACTGCATGCCTCCAGAATCTTTGTGTTATCTTAAGAAAGAGTAGGATTAGATTCAGTTTTAGTTACATAAAACAGCCAAAAAGCTGTACTGCAGGGGAACACAATGAAACAGCTTTTGCTCCCTGGTTCCCTATGACTTTGATTCTCTGTGACCACTGTTGTGAAGTATAAAATGCTATAAAAAGCTACAACTTTGTTAAGCAAGGATGAAAAGTCAATACTTCCCTTTTTAGAAGGTGCATGATGGAATAATGCAGGGGATTTTGGATACAGTTTCTCAAGAGATCATGATTTTGTGACTCTCAGAAGAATAAGTAACCCGTCTCTTCATTTTAACTCTTATTTTTATTATAAAGTGAAATACCTGCTCTGATCTTCTGGCCTTACTGTAACATTGAGATTGACGTCAGACTGTATTCAAAGGAAGAAAGATTAGTCACAGGACCCTGGCGTAAAACTAGAGAATCCCCTTTTTTTTAATTAATGAGCCACTTTCATATAGCTAAGGTCAGAATGCAATCTATCATAGGGAATTTCTATATCCTATCTTTATTATGGCCCATCTTAGTAAGGAAAAGAAATACCTAAGGATGCCTAAACCAAAAGGATCAAAGAAGGCGTGGGGGTAACTCTGCTTTCAGATACCCCTTCACAACTCCCAGTCATTGACTACTGACATTACTGTTTTCCTGAAAACGAGCAAATGGAGATGCACATTATGTTCGGTAACATGCCACATAAAACTTCTCTAAACTACAGCTGGATTGACAACTGAAGTTTTTTCCTGCTCTGGTAGCAGGTCAAAAAAGAAACAAAGCCCAAACACAAAACAAAAACTGCATGTTTTGGGATTGACCCATAATTGTTTTTTTTAAATTTGTGACCAAAAAAAAAAAAAACCTTGAAAGAATATCAGTTTGTGGTTCTCGGAAACATTTTGTCCAACCAGAATTTGAAATAGATTTCAGACCAAAATGTCATTTTGAATAGCACACACCAAAATGCTTCATTTTAACAACTGCAAAGTTAAACATTTCAATTTTTCAGGCTATTTTAAAGGGACAGTTCAGTGAATCAATGGTGATTTGTAAAATGTTTTACTTGATCTGAATATCAATTTTGTATTGAAAACCTTTTCAAGCAGATAACTCCACCTAAGAATAACAAATGACCATTGCACAATACTGCACATTTCTTTTAAGTTTGCAATGCAGGAGGGAGGTAAAGGGTCTTTCCTACTTAAGGGCTGCATTTGATTCAGCTCAGTGCAGACAGGCTCACCTTCTGCCAACACTACCATAATTTTCATGTAGGTTCCACTTAAACATGAAAGAACTGATAATGGCCCAATTTCCATTCTTAGGTTAATGTAAATCCACAGTAGCTGTATCTGCTTTGTTGGATTTACTGCGGTTTGAGTGAGAGCAAAAGTTGGCCCAATGACTGACTGTGATAGAGCTTTCTTCTGAAAAAGTTCAGAGTGCTTTATAAAATGATTTATCAACTGCATATGTTGGACTACAAGTAGATCAGATTATTTATCTATAGCTACACACAGAAAGAAAACATGTAGTCCAGCCCTGAAACGTAGACACCGCTGGGATGATTTATGACTGCTATGTAATGTGTAGCGTTGCTGTATGCTAATAGTCTAAAACTGAAAAAGAAGGGGAAAAAAAGAATCGACCACTATCCAATTAAAACTGTAGGAGCAATTTTAAGGTAGAACATCTTCAAATGGTTTCTCAGTGCCCACCAGCTATTGGCTTAGGGCAAAGTGGCGTGTGGGTACTTTGCATTTTTTGCATTTTAACGGGTTTGTGCATAAAGGTTTAGGGCTGTAGCTTGTTTGATGCCAAATATCTTTAACTCCCATGGCAAATGGCTTTAAGGTGTGAAGGTCCCAACATAATTAAATCACTAGGCGGTCTGTGTATTATTGCACTGGGTTCTCTGAATATGGAAGGGCACAGGAGAAGTCATGAAGACAAGGCCAGTGATAAAATCCCTGCTTCCTTCTCACTCAGCGATACCAAATTTTCAGTTCAAGCAATACCCTTAACTCCCTTGTACTTGAGAGGAGGGTGCAAGATGCTGAAGTGGAACAATATAGCACCCTGCTTATCCCAGAGTGCTGCAGGAGCTGTGCGAATCAGAGGGGCTTTATGAATTCAAGGTCATCCTGCTGGCTAGTTCTTGGCCTTCAGGCTTGTAAAGTCTTTTACCCCTTAGTGAAAGGGTGGCTAAACAATGATGCTGGCATTTAGGCTGTTAGGATTATTTTCTCAGGGCTACTAGCTCTGCAGATGCTGCTGCTACGCAGGGGCTTGGCATTGCGACTCGAACATTTCTTCTGAAGACCCAGTTGTTAGCTCAGCTATGACAACCTTGCAACATGATGGCCTCATAAAAAATTCTAAAGGTCAGGCTTGAGCTTGCTTTACAGAATCCATCAGCAAGAAATAAAACCCCGACTAAGTTGCGATTGGCTGCACAAACAAATGGAATGCATGGACACTAAATATAAAATTAACGCTTGGCAGCTGGGTCCAACCTCAGCTCTCCAAAGCAAAACAATTCAAAAGTCAAGGTGAGCCTGCCCTATCTCAGAATAGCCTCCGAAGAGATCCAGCGCTGCTCCTCTATACAGGAGGTAGAAGATCCCTTTCTTGAGAGAGGGGACTGCTTCCCAGACAGACTCAGGAGCTCTGAGTACACTTGAAAGAGTGCCTATGCCACCCTGGGACAACTCAATTAGCCTCCCTACCTCAGTTTGCTCCATGTGTAAAACAGTCGCTTTCCGCTACCCTTTGTGCATTTTGCTTGGTTAAACTGAGAGAGAGCGCCCCTATTGCAGAGCTCCGGGTATGTCCAGCATCCATACAAGAAGCACTGACTAATATCAGCTCTCTCTAGCTGCTAGAATAATGCAAATAATTAATATTAGGATTTTATATGGACTGAGGAAAACTAACACTATAATTAAGGAGGCCAGATATTGGCCAGCCTGCATGAGGGCATACAAGGTGAACAGAAAACATGAATTAACATCCTTGCAAGTTAGGAGAGTATTGTATTTTGATTCCCATTTTACATTAGCATCCAGAGCTTGTCTAAGCTTTGGAGCCTCATTATATCTGCAGCCTGGAGGAAGGGGGAAAAAAAATCAAACTGTGGAGACCCCAAGGTCCTGAGGAAAAGGGCTGGCAAATCTAGCAGGAATGACTAAATGCTACCTCTGATGCTGCACAGATCAGGCAGCTCTTGCGAGCCTACAGCCAGCTAATTAGGGCCAACCATAAAAGAACACCTGTCATGAAAAACGTCAAGGTTTTGAACCTGTTTTCTTTGTGTTGTGGAATAAAAGGAGACATTTTTGAGGGGAGGGGCATGAGAAAGTGTGGCAGACCTTGCCTACCCAATAACAGAAGATACAAAAAAAAAAATGCCTGATAAAGACAGAGAAGCATTCACTGAGGCAGCATAGGGAGAAAGAGCGAAGGGAGGAAATTAGATGCAGCGGGCTAGATTCACTTCAGGAGCTGCACAGCCTTGCATTGGCACAGAAGAGGAGAGGATCGCTGGTGCTGAAAGAGCATCAGAGGTCAGCGCCAGATGCCCGATACCTGCACCTCTGCAGCTCCTGGTGAAAACAAAGACTTCTGGGCCTGTAGCCAGGGCACATCTGCTAAGAAGACACTGAAGCCCAATCTAGTAATGGGGGTAGCAGCTGCCTTCTCTAGTGACCAATCCTCTCTCCCCTTATTTAAAGCTCATTATGGAGATCTCCACATTTGTCTCCCTGCAACCCACGCATCTGCTACTCTCTTCCCTTTGCTCAACGGGCGAGCACTTGCTGAACCGGGGGCTGGTGCTGTGTCACTAAAAAGAAAGGCAAGGCTGCGCTCTCTGACCTGCTGGCCCACAGGACAGTTCATTTCTCTCATGTGCATCAGGGTGAAAAGTGATAGCTCACATTTACATGGTGTCTTCCAACAAAATGATCTCAATGGCAGGACCGCATCAAGAAATACTTACAACAAGATTCCCAGTGCTCGGAGATGGGGCCTGAGTGGTCCACCCAAGGTGGGAGTCTACAAGGTTGTGGGAGGCAGAATAAGCCATTTCCATCATTGCCATTTGGCGAGCCTCAGTCCCTTGTACAGCTGCTAAGCTGGCAATGCTTGAAACCTGGCCTCAGGCAGAAGAGCTAATGACGGCGGAAAACAGATCAGAGGAACAGCCCCAAACATGCTCCCCTCAAGACAGTATGAAAAGCAATGCAAGGTTATCGCAGCGCTGAACAGCTTCAGTTCCACCACAGCAGCTGCACCGAAGATAAAAGCCCTCTTCCACCTGTGTACGAAGGCCATACATACCTCCTCTGCCGCCTCCAGTCCCCACTTAAAGACAGTTTAGGCTCCAAGAGTTGCATGCGCCAAGAGTTAGGTTCAGCATGTGAATTCAAGTATATAAATCACTCCCATGAACTGAGGAGCTGAGAGACAAACCCGGTGCTCTTTCAGCATTGAACCAGGGTTCTCAGTTCAACTGCAATGCTACCTAGGTGCCCCAGCCTGCTAAGTGCTGCAAAAAATACAGGCCAAACACATAACTGTGCGAAAATTCTCCACCACTTGGGAGACTTCTGTTGAGAAGCGATAGCAGGTGTTTCCTGTTTATGTCTGCGAGCGAGCCATTACAAGCAACATTCACATGCTCATGCATGCCAGGCGAGTAAATTACAATGCTCCTTCTTTCTTTCGATGTATTCTGCAGTTATGAAACATTTCCAGTTGACAGCCCCAATGACTGAATCTCGCTGCTTATTCACTGAGGACAAAGACTGCATGGTAGCAGCATTGGTGTGCCTCATATTAAATCTACAACAGCGGTTCCCAAACACTTCCATGTCAGCCCCCAATAATCTCTCATAATTATTAAAGCACCTTCTCAAACTTTTAACAGCAAGTCATAGAAGAGCCTGGTGCAATCCACAGGCCATTTACTATAAGCTTTGCAGATCACCGATAGCACCACAGTTTGAGGAACCAGTCATCTAGAGAAAACCATCTTTTGAAGGTCAGGATAAGTTCAGCCTCAGATGCACTATTCCATCTTTGAGGCCCTACTGAGCTTGGACACATCTGTGGACACATTTAGCCTATGTCTTCATTTCTTAAGTTATAGGGTGTCCATCTGGAGACATTTAAGGTATGTTGTTTAAAGGAGGCATTTAGCACCTCAGATATCCATTAACACTTAACTGGCAGTGTGAATGAGCAGCCCCTCTGGAAATCATGCCATGGGAGCATCTAATGTTAAGACGCTTCTTAAAATTCAGGCCAGGTTATACCAGGAGAGTCAGACTACAAAGGACTTAACATGGACATGAATAAATTTCCCCCACTCAAAGAGAATTATGTTTCCAAGTGCAAGTCAGAGTCTATCCATGTCGAGACTATATTACTGTCCTTGAGAGGATTCCCACTTTGCAGGTTTCATAAGAGTGAAGCAGAGACTGCTTTAGATTTTCAGGTCGTTGCAGTATTTCTCTTAAATGTTAATTCTCCCAGACTCTTGCTCCTTGTGAGGCTTCAGCAAGACTCTGAATTAGAAGGATCAAAAGCTTCCACTGTGGAAGTGACAAGGAACCTGGGTTGACACAACGGAGATTAGAGCCCAAAGCATTCATCCTAGGCATGGAAAAAAAATCACCTGTAACTCTGGTGCAGACACTGACAAGATACTTATCTGGGATGCAGGAGGGATACAGGAAGATTTCAAACCTGTCATGAGATACAAGAGCAAGAGATGAGAGGAGAACGGTTAAAGACAAAAGATTCATAGATTGTCAGGGGCTGGAAGGGACCTTGCAGATCACTGGGTCCAGCCCCCCCCCTCCCCCACTTTGGCAGGAAAAGATAACTGGGATTAGGTGACCCCAGCAAGGTGACTGTCCAGTCTCGTCTTGAAAACCTCCAGGGTAGGCGACTGCACCATCTCTGGAGGGAGTTTATTTCACAGTCTAGACACCCTGACTGTGATGGAGTTTTTCCTGGTATTAAGCCTCAAGTGGCCTTCCAGGAGTTTGTATCCACTGGTCCTGGTCTTCCCCATGGGGTGCCCTGGTGAACAGTTGTTCACTGAGCTCCCGATGCACTCCTCTGATATAGCAGTAGGCCGCTATTAAGTCCCCTCTCAACCTTCTCTTCTTTAGGCCAAAGAGGCCCAGGTCTCTTGGCCTCTCCATGTGTGGCTTGCCTTGCAAGTCCCTTGCAGGTGGCTCTTCTCTGGACTCTCTCAAGTTTTTCCACATCCTTATTGAAGTGTGGCACCCAGAACTGGACACAGTACTCCACCTGCGGTCTCACCAGTGCCGAATACAGCGGGAGTATCACTTTCTTAGTTTTACACCAGAGGCATCGGTTGATGCATGCCAGTGTGTTGTTTGCCCTCCTGACCACCGCCTTACATTGATGGCTCATATTCATATGATGGTCAATCATTACCTGCCCTACCATCCCTTTCGGCCATGGTGCAAGTCAAGCTGTCACCACAGAGCTTATATGTACGCTGAGGGTTGTTTGCTCCCAGATGGAGCGAATAAAACAATTTCATTTCAACATTCAAAAACAAACCTTACTGGAAGTACCACGCTCCATTAAACCCAGCTGGAGGAGGGAATGTTTCCTTACTGAATAGTTGCCGACTTATTTTTCCTGAAAGGGTGGAGGGAGCAAGATGATGGACATGTGGAAGGTTTTACACATTTCAGGTGACAGCGCTCTTCCTGAGGGGGTTAGGGCCCTTGGACCCCCAGGTACTCGGCTCCTCTGTCTCACTGTCCCCCTTGCTAGTGATAGGAGAATCTGTCCTGAAAGCGGGAAGGTGGTGGATAAAAAGACTCATTTGCAAAAGAAAGTTATAGTTAATCCATCTGCTATTTCTGCTGTCCACGTTTTAACAGAAGTGCTTTACATGACAAGCACGGGAGGGGAGGGAAAAAACCCTCTCTCGTTTCTGGCACTGTCCAAGAGTGAAACCATCTGCACTGTCAGCTATGCCATGGCTTTATTTTTAATTTCTCCTTGCATTATAAAGTGCCCAGTGTAAAGGTCATGTGGATATGGTCAAGTCAACAAATTATTCCCTGCTGTAGGCCTTCAGTACAGGACTTGGCAGTGTACATGGGAACAACTGGCAAAATTTAACAAGTGCCAGTATTTTGGTCAATGAGAAGCTCCCTAAAGATGTGAGATGTTCATCTACACAAGTCTGACACCCACTGTTTAAAAATGGGCTCCATTCCCATTAGGATAGACTTTGCTCTGAGAACTCCTGTAAGAACAGGGGCAGAAGGATAGTGAATTGGACCTTCCTTCTGAGGAGTCTGGATTACCCTATTATATGTGGAGCAAAATACCTATGCATGGTGCTCTCATGAAAAAAACACTATCTGATTGGAAGCCATGCCCATAGGAAGAAGGACAAATCTCTATCTGACTTCAGCGCTAGCTGGAGTGAACCTGAAGAACGAATGACTTTGTACCACTCAGAGGCAATGAAGGCATCAAGCAAAGACGTGGGGAAATACCACGATACTAGAAGATAGATATTTCCAGTTTTAAAAAAAGGACACCTGTGTGTGTGTGTGTGGGGGGGGGGAATGCTCTTCCCCCGCCCCTCACTCCCAAGCCACTGCCCCCCCAGCCCTGCTGGTGCCCCTCACCCCCGACCCGCAGGTCCCTTCCAGTGCCTCTCACACTCCTGACCTACAGACCCCTCCCCGCAGCCCTGCTGCCTCTGAAGAACCCCCCACCCCCCCGCCCTGCTGCCCCGTGCCAATCCAGACACACGCACATGTGCACACTTACTTGCCTGCAGCCGCCAGGGCATGCACACAGGCACATGATGCTCTGGCCTCCAGTTGCCTTGCTCTGCTCCCCAGCCCCAGGCAGCTCCTTCCTGTGGCAAGCTGGGAAGTGCCAGGAAAGTGGAGGCACAGCAAAATCCTGGACATTTGAGGATATTAAAAAAAAACAAAAAACACCTGGATTTGAGATGGGAAGACCCAAAAAGACGACATGTCCAGGAAAACCTGGACCTACAATAACCCTACTGGAAGACCAAGGTTTAAAGGGCAGGGGGACTTCCCGAAACTATGGACCTTGACTCGCCACCAGTTCGGTCCTGCTGTACTCTGTTGTGATCTAATGAGAATAACTGATAATAGCAGGTTTGTAGGCACATACAATCTTGAACCCAGGACCTGGCCCAAAGACAGAGAAGGAAACCTTCACCCTTCACACTGTGTCAGATCAGGTGCTCAGATCAGTTATAGACAGTGGAGTAACAAGGATGTCAAACCACTTTCCCTTATCAAGGAATACTGGATGCAAGTTCTTTTTCAGCACAGACTTTTGCTTCAGTTGCCAAGATCCTAGGGGCTCTTTGCTACAGACAGACCTATGGATGCCTTGGCCACATGCTCTTTCTCCTGGCTATGCCTTACATCCATTGCCTTACACACACGTGTTTTACGAGCAAAGTTTTTAAAAGCTTCTAAATCCTACTGGGAAAACATCAGTAGTGCTCAGGATCCTAAGGTGCAGCGGTACCTTTGCGAATGTTATCCTACAAATACAACATTATTTTTATATACATCATGAAATGCAGATCTAGAAAGGTCCAACTGCACAAACAATTTGCCAAGAGCTTTCCATAAAGTAGGTGTAATGTTAACATTACTAATGACAAATTGAATGTCAAAGACCAATAAGCAACAAAGCAACTGGCGGTGCTACACCAGCGTGGCAAAATTTGTAGTTTACCAGTTGGAAACCCCACAACATTCAAGCAAGAGTTTTAAATAAGCAGATTTTTTTGGCATCAAAACAGCGCTCTCTTGAAAAAGGTCACTCCACCTCTTTCATGTTCATGCTTTTGTCCCCTGGATGTGAAGAGGGCAAGGTGAATTGGGAGTCCCTGGGGAATCTGTCTTGTCAGGTGGGTAGGAGCGAAAACAAACAGGGATGGCTGTTTGCATGGTAGCTGCACAAAAGGAGAAGAAACAACCTCACGGCAGACAGAGGAGGTGCAGGTTTGAAAGAGAAAGGACCCTGGCATTCAGAAAGGCGGTGAAAGGAGTGGAAGGCACTAGGACAGCTTCTGACTACCACAACTGATGCTGTGGATTTTACTTGCCGTACTCTCAAAGATCTAATGCTGTTAGTACAGCGGGGTCCCTATCTAAGACTTCACCCTTAGATATTATGTTAATAGGAAACACAAAACCAATCATAACAGTACTCACAGCTGCCAATCAGTGAACAACCCATAGGGGAAAACCATGCCCGCTATGAACTGACTGCCCAGAGGAGTTTTCCGTCTATTGACTCCTCTGTGAAATCCTATGAAATATGAACTTTCATTTCTACCCAGGAGAACTTTTACAATCTTTTACCAATGCTTGATGAAGGGTGTTTGTGCCCAAAAGCTTGCAATTAAAGGCTCGTTTGTGCAAAAACCTTGTTGGTCTAATAAAAGATATCATCTCTATTACAAGTCCTGATTGCCATAGGGAAAAATGTGCTCATCCTTCCTGTTTATGGATCTGTTCAGCATGCAGAATTCCACCAGCTCTAGTAAAAAATATGAGGGTGCTCTTTATTATTTGTTTAATGGGAGAAATCCTTTATTATTTACTGAGTACTGGAAAAGCATGGTCGATCAGGGTTTCGTGAATTCTAAGTGTTGGTCTAATGGCTCCCACTGAAGCCAATGGTAAAATTCTCCCTAGTTTTGTTGGAAGCTGAATTACATCATACTTTTTTAAAGGGTAGCACCAGACATAATGTATAAAGTACTTTGAAGTGCAACTGCAACTGGTTTGAAATGGGAAATGGCTGCTTGACTTCTGCACCCTCCTCTGAAAAATACCAGTCAGAGTGCTGCATTAAGTTCAAACAATGCTGCCAGAAGCCCTTCCTTGCAGCTTCCCCAGTCCCTTTCTGTTTATCAGTCATCTTGAAATTTCTTCCTCTGCCTGTTGCCTCCGAACTGCCTCTTTCTTCATTCTGCAGCTAAAGATGGCCCAAGATACAGCACATTATCAAGGAAATCTGAAGCCATATCAGAAGCTCCAAAACAATATCAGCAGCACCAGAGAGAAAAATGTGGTTCTTTTACATTCCTGATACCTCTTAAGTCCTCTGACTGTTTTCAGGAAGCTTGCAGTAAAATGCCTGCTTGCTCGGGGAGCAGCAAAAGGGTAAAATGACTTTGGGAGTTTACAGTATTTCAACCCAAGATACTCCTTAACTTCCAAGTTCAACTTTGTGAATTTTGTGGACACTTCAGGATGAAATTAATTCTTAGAAGCTGTCACTGTTGCTGTCATCTCTAATCTATACTTTAAAGAAAAATGACTAAGCAAAGCACCAATAGCATCCTATTAGTCTAGCAGCAGTTTGCTGCTACAAAAAGTGTAGAAAAAGAAAGGTCAAAAATGACCTCTTTACAGAGGCATACAGAAGTCTGACTTTGGTACCATGGGATATTTTTAGAAAGGACAGTAACACCATGCTGCTTTGGATTTCAAACACCTTCCTACCCATGAACCCCCACAACTCCAATATTTCACAGGTGTTGAGCCAAGATTTTGACTTAGCATATTAGGAATAGAGTCATCTATTATAAACATAACTATCTTGCACCAGTTTACTCTAAAATCAAGAGCCAGCTTGAATGAAATGTCGGGGTGGGGGCAGGGTTAGGGGCTGGTGGTGCTTGAAATCGGTCTCCAGGTATCACTTCACGTTGCCAGGCGATAGCATCCTTAGCTTTTGGTAACGTCCACTGAAATTAATACGATTTCCAGGTATGTAAGAAGCACAGGAGCAACTCTTAACTATTTCTTAAAAACAAATTATAGCAGCTAAATTCACCATTGCTTCTGTTCCTGTGGCTCTGCCTATAAAGCTGATTTATGTATTGGAGATCCCCAAGTCTCCTGTTCAAAATAAATTTGACTCTGCAACCAAGCGCTGTAAAATTCCACCTGCCCTGCAGGGTGAACTCTACTGAATAACATTTATTTATAGGCATTTCTATATTCTCATCACTGTAATTTCCAAGCACCTTCACTAAGCTCTTAGGAAAATCGAGAGACATTCTTCTTGCAAGACAGGTGGAGTTTTAAGGCAGCATGAGTGTGTGGGAAATATTTTCTATAATGATTGTTCCCAATGAAGTGTAACCACAACCAGTGATCTAAAAATGAAACAAAATGCAGTTCAGACCAAATATAGCTGGACGAGGGCCAGATTTTCAAAAGAGCTCTGTGCTTGGGTGCCCAACTCTTTTGAAAATATTGTCCATTAGTGTCACTGTGGGAGCCACAGGGTTCTGAGTTGTTTTACAAATTGAGGCTCTATTCAAAGCCTAAAGGAGACCCTGGCTGTTTTGAATACGTGACCCATAATGTACAATACATTATAATGACATAATACCAGATGAATTTACAATAGGTACTAGTGGAAATGCCCTCCCCAGAGTTAACTATGTCTTATTATGCCAAGCACAGACAGTATTTGGAATCTATTACACACTCTAATCAAGCCTCTAAATAGGATTAAATGAGAGGACTGGCTGGAACCTGGAATTAGATCAATGCCCAGCTCTGCCCATCAAATGACCTGACTCTGAAAAGCACTATGTTCACCCACTATGTGGGGATTTGAAAGGGAGTGAAAGATGTTCAAACCTGGAGCAGACTGGAAATTTTTCAGCATGTTTTTTTAGTCGGAACATTACAAAAACTGTCTGTGGAAAAATGCAGTTAGACACGACTTTTACTGTACTGGGTTTTTTTTCAGGACCATTCTACTAAGAAGTCAGAGAGAGAGAGAAAAAAAAGAACATGTTCCATGCAATTAGGGACACCTTTGATGAAGTCTCCCACTTCATGTCCCCATGTCTGGTTTTTTTCATCCAAATCCCTCCCCTTCC
>NW_017728933.1:2351031-2366072 GCF_001723895.1 Crocodylus porosus | reverse complement strand
TCCAACCAGATGTTAAATATATATACATCATAGGCCAGGAAAGCCGTTTTCCCACCTATCTCTATCCAATGCCTCTCAGTGGTAATTGATTCATGGGCTAGGAGACATCCAGAACTGAGTTCAACCTTTTACATGAATATAGGCCTGCAAGGAAGGAATACGTAAGTATGACATGTGAACTGTAGCACTGACCACCTGGGACCTAAATATAAAACCAAGACTTAAGCTGCATGTTGCATAAAATGCAAAAGGCACCTCTGGAGAAGCTCAAGAGAAAGCCAGAGCATAGCTCTGAGAGACCAAGTGGGATATTAGAGGTTTGTCAGCCTTGGGAGGATAAGGGTATTTGAGGGAGGCTTTGTTTTCTTGATGGACTGATAAGCTTTGTGTTCTGATAAGCTCCCTGCTGGCTTGGTCAATTCAAAGGTTGCAATTTGTCAGTGTTCAAGAGGGGACAAAGAAGTGTGAGAAAGGACCTGGCTTGCAATGAATGCAGTGCCCTGCCTGTCAGTTTGCAATATGAAGTATGAAGAAGCAGGGAGAGGGAGATTGAAAAGCTCAGTATCATCAACAGATGCATGCACTACACACAAGCAGTCCTCCCTCTCCTCACCTACCCTTTTGCCTCAGAGTGCTAGCTGGGGGCTGGAGGCTGGCAACTCTCTCTGCCCTTTGCACAGCGAGCCAGGAAAAGCCTGGGGAGGGCTGCTTCCTCCTCCCCCTCCAGGCACGCCCTGGCTGGGGACTGTGCATGCCAGGGTGGGGGTTTAAACCACTCCCTAATCAGAGCATCCTGCCAGGGACTGGTCACATCCACCCTCAGCTCAGTACTATGGAAGGGAAGAAAGGGCTGGTCTAGCACCCCCTGGTTTCTAGCCTGAGCCACGGCAGGCATGTACCTGCATTTTCTGAATCAAAAGTGAATGTCTATCCACTTGCAAATCAGTTCAAGCTCTGCAGGTTAGCCTAACCTTCAAAGACTGAATCAATGCAGGCTCAAGGTTTTTGAATGGTTGTCCCTAGCTCTAGGCATCAACTGAAGTGCACATGAGTGATGAAGGAGGCCCTTTGAGTGCAGCCTTACAGGATGCTAATGTACCTCTATTTTCCAGGCTATGCATTAATAGAATGCACCTACATACTTAGTTAAGTGTAACCGTGGGTGGAGACAGATAAATGACAGGAGTGAACCTGGCAACGTTACTGATGTTGTTCAAGTATGTGCAACACATTCTGTGGGCATACATTATTTCTGAGATGAGCACAGCATGAAGCAGCCAAGAATGCATTAGCTGGAGGATAAAGATAGGCTTTCTGCAAAAAAGAAATTAAAAGGGGAAAAAAAGGATCAGATCTTGAAAGAGTTAAAGAAGGAAATACAAGCTTTACATCCCATATGCCAATGAGACTTAGATCAATTTATAGGCTTCAAGGTGACCATCATCCATGAAGCCCTCAAGAAACATTTCAGAGACATTTTCTTTCTCAGCAGCCTATCACAAGACCAACAATTTCCAGGGTTTCTGCCTCAGAGGCTGTGTGTAGAAGAAATTAGGGGCATGTGTGCACAACACTTCAAAGTGGGCTAAATGCTTTTGCATTGCTTTAATGGTATTGGTGTTTGCACGCCTCAGTGGCATATTGCGCATTAATTCCAGCTGCTGTAGGAAATTCAGCAGTAATGTGCCTTAAATGATTTGAGGCACAGCAAATCAAATCTCCTCTGCGGAGTTTTAGTTTGCTGCTTCTACAGCCATGGAAAAGCACCAGGCTTCGTGCAACTCCGTGGCTCTGCAGGAAGCCCTGAAGGCAGTCGGGCAGCAGCCAGGGAAAGCAGGCTCCACCCAAGAAAAGCAGTGAGCCTCATCTTTGTTTTTTTTTTCCCCTGAAGCCTGCCTGCCTGAGCTGCACGGAGAACCAGTGCTTCCCTCTGCAGCTGTGATGCCCTCCAGGACTGCCTAAGCCAGGTGCCTGGGGCAGGGGCCACTGCTGCTGCAGAGAGAAGCACCAGCCCCCTCACCCCCTGACCAGGGATGGTTCCACCCGCTGGCAAATCCCCCTTTCTCCTCCCTGACGGAGAGGCAAGTAAGCCAGAGGTTATGTGCATGACATCGGGGTTTAAATCGGCCCTAAATTGAAGCGGCATTTTTTAAAATTCACCACTTCAGTTTAGGGCCCCTGTTTCATCTACCTATGCCCGGACAGCTTAAGTAATAATAAATATCTGGACTATGCAAATGAGTTTGGACCCTACCTAGAATTGATAGTTGCCTCTTGATACTAATTTGTCTAGCCTTACACTTTTGATGTACAAACGTCAACTTAAACTGAGGTCTATTTCTCCACCGCAGTAATTAGAAAAAACAAATTCCTCCCACCCCCCACAAAAAAACAGTCCATCAGAGAAGTCCCAGCACTGGTGCATATAGCAATGGCTTGGTGAGGTAATCTTCACAAAAAACTACCATCTCATGCAAGATTCTATTTCTCTTTTTAAGTAATCTTTCCTAATGTAGTCAGCTTATTGATATACAGTATCAACTAAGGCAGACATAACTCAAAAACCCAAATCTAAGTTCTCTGGGGAGGAAGGTCATAACCTGAACTCAAACCCAGATCCAAGTTTTGCCTCTGGTGCTTTTTTGTACCATCAAGTTGAATAAATATGTCAGATGCAAAATTACCCCTTGAATTTGGGAGGATTCAAGTTTAAGACCTATTTCTATTCTTCCCCATCAGGTATCCTAAACTTATCCATAGCCAGTGTAGCAGATACAATCATATTCTTGTCACTACATCTGTCATGTTTAATACCAATATTTTATCCTCTTATGTCCAAGGCTCATCAAAGAACACACACTTCAGGAAATTGTCTCTTTTAAACTAACTATCCTTTTTTTTTTTTTTTTTTTGAGTAATAGTTTATGGCTGCGTTAGTTTGGAAGACCATGCCAATGCATGCAGGAGATATATGTTGGTAAAGATCTAAATGGGGCTTCATTAATGTGTGTAGTACAATAATGGAGAACACTGGTGTAGTGACTAAAGCACAGCATTAAAAACCAAGATAACTAAGATCTAGTCTCCATTTCATCCACTGACTCACCACATGAGTATGGGCAAAGCCATTTAACCTCTCTGTGCCCCATCTTTAATGGGAACAATGATATCTATGATATCAGCTTCACAGAGATCATGACAGATTAAACTGAAATCCTTTGAGTAGAGCTGCTGGGGTACAATCATATCATCATTAAGAATTTAAATACCTCATGGTAAAATACAGTCATTATTGCCCAATTTAAGCAATATTGCACACATCAAAAGCTTCAGTCCGTGTAATCTCTAAGCATTGATCATGTCAATGAAAAAAAATCATTGATGCAAGCCCCTTATCTGACAACTGTGGCTGGCCATCTTACAACTCCCTCCTGTTCCTGCAGAAAGCAGATAGATAGAGATACAATAACTTGTACTGGAGGGAAAATGAAAGGCTTCCTACTAATGCTTTTTACATCTTCTGGGAAACCAGTGACCCTGTTTTTTAGTTCCACTGAGAAACAAAAATTGGCTTTTAGCTGGTGCCATTTTAGAGAGTTGGCTTTCAGTGAGCACTCTCTTTTCCTATTAGTAACTCTAGTGCTGCTGATAGGTCCCAGATTGACACCTGCAGACACAGGGAAAGAAAGAGATAATTCCTCTGTGTATTCACAATATAGGTAAGAAGAGATGTGGCAAGCTTCCCCAGCATACCTTAGTCTTGTTCCACAAGCACAGGTCTCTGGGACAACTCTCTGTGACAGATTCGTTGGGATTTTTTGTTCTGAATACTAATAAAGGTGCCAATTAGTAGATTACCAGAATCCCAGCTGAGGCCACCCATCAGCTGCTGAAGCAGACACACAGGGAAGGTTTACCTTGTGGAGCATCATAAGGCCTCAGCTTTACTTCAACTCTGAGAAAGCTGAAGTTGGATTTGAAAAGCCTCTGCACCAAGGTAAGTTTGATCCTCTTCCCCTCCTGCTCACTGAAGTGTCTCACCTCAACATTTTTCATCCAAGAATATGCAGCTTGGGGTCAACTGAAATGCTTGATGAGTTCCTGTAGATTTCAGTGAAACATTTCATTTTGTCATAACGACATAGCCCCCAAATCCTGAATCACTGTGACCTTTTCAAAATGGTGTTTTGTTATGAAATTTAACACATTAAAAAAAGTTGTTAAACAATCTGACACCATGTTGCTCAGCCTGAAACTTTTTCTTTTTCTACAATTTTTTTGTTGGATGAAAAATTTCTCTCTCAGGTTAACTCAAACCAAACACTTAGTCTCTTGATTTTTGGAACAGTCAGTTGCTCCCACCTTCTTTCTTCAATAGTTCCATTCACTTTGCTGGGATTTTCAATAAGAGGTCTGAGTGAGAGATATGGATAATTCCCATTAACTTTCTAGTTTTACCACGTTAAATAGATGGGAGTTAGATGCCTGGTGTCCTAGGAAGCACACAAGTAGTCTCACTGATACTCCCATGTAAATGCAATATGACCTAGCAGACAGAACCCTGGACTTAGGTTGACCCAAATTCAGTTTCCAGCCATGACTCTGGTTTGTTGGATGAATCTGGGCCTCACTGCACTTTGGTTTCTCCATTTGTATAGAATAGAAATACCTATATTAACCTCCTTTGGAAAAGTGTACCAAAATGTATATATGAGCAATAATTAATGCTCAATTCATGAACTTAAGACTACCTGGGGCATTAAGCCATTAGAGAAGAGACACCCTAGAAGCGCTGCTGGAGTGTATGAACACAATAAAATCATCATTAACTTATTCACCCCACTTTCTCCCTCTGCAAAATAAGGACAGTCATCTGAACTCACTTATGGGATACAGCAAGTCTTACAACTTACAGAATCGTAAAAAAGTCAGGTTTGAAGGGACTTTAGGAGGTCATCTAGTTCAACCCCCTGCTCAAAGCAGGACCAGCCCCAACTAGATCGTTCCAGCCAGGGCTTTGTCGAGTTCCAAGGATGGCGTTTCCACCACCTCAACAGGTAATCCAGTCCAGTGCTTCACCGCTCTTCTCGTGAGAACGTTTTTCCTAATATCAAACTTTAAACTCCCTTGCTGCAACTTGAGACGGTTGCTCCTTGTTCTGTCATCTTCCACCACTGAGAACAGTCCAGCTTCATCCTCTTTGGACCCCTCTTCAGGTACTTAAAGGCTGCTATCAAATCTCTCCTCAGTCTTCTCTTCTGCAGACTAAATAAACCCAGTTCCTTCAGCCTCTTCTCATAAGCATGTGCCCCCTGACTCCTAACCATTATTCTTCAAAGTACTGAATTTCTGGGATGAAAGAAACCTTTACAGATGCAGAACAGTGACTGAAAATATGGTTATGAATATAAAAGAGGCATGAGGAAGAGTTAATAGCAGAAATTTAAGGATGTTACAAGGGTTAATTGGAAGTCCAGTCCTGTTCACTTTGCATGTTTTATAAATTACCTGAGGGTGAACACGATTAGTTGTTCTGCTATGGCTACATTTGATAATGACACAAAAAGGGGTCAGGAATATGCCCCATACATTCACAAGACAGCCAAATGAAACACATTTAACATTATTTAGATAGGTGAAAGCTTTATAAGGTAGAGAAGCACCTCATGGGGTTACTGCAGTTAAGTGTAAGTAAGTGGCATTAATGGGTAAAAGTAATTACAAAAAGAAAATTAAAATAGTTTTAGACTTTTTAATAACAAAAAGGGACTCATTTATATCATTTTTCATTTTCAGGTACTTCCAGTTCTCAGCTGAGTCCTAGGATATAGAAGCTCCAAAATTATGGGGATACATGCTTGCTTGGAGAATATCAGTTTAGCTTTGTGGATGAACCCAAAACAACAACAGCTGCAAATACTTAAGGTGCTTTTTTGCCAATTAAACCCAAGATCTAGCGGGGGGGGGGGGAGGGGGGTTGTCCTTCCATCTTTTTCTATTAGAATGGAAATATTCTCTCTCTGATTCAAGGTGGAGACAGACTGAATTTAATAGAACAAATCTGATCTCCCCTGAGTCTTGCAAATGGTTTCTAGTCCAAGATCTCCATATGCTAAATGGCACTCTCTAGTCCTGGGAGCACCCAAACAAATTTCGTAACTTTAATCCTGGGAACATCTATATGCTTGCTGCTGTTTCACCAGTTGCTTCTACGTGCCTTTGCATTCCAGGAAGACATTCTGTTTTGTTAAATAAACCTGTTATGGCAGCTGGAGATAATGTGGGTAGATGAAGATGATGGAATGGATCCCAGCAAGGGAAGTGTTCTTTTTGATCAGAAAAAAAAAAAAAAAGAGAGAGAAAGAGAAAAACCCAAGAAACCTACATGCTGGCATTCATTTGAGTGACTTTGCAGGCATTTTCTCTCTGAATCTACATAGCCTGCAGGACAAGAGTGTTGAAGAAGCAGTCAGAGTGGAAGGACTGGAGGGCTCAAGTGAATCTCCCATTAGTTTCAAGTTACCCCTAGTCATTAGTGACAAATGGTTTTGTTACATTAGAAGGCCATAATCAGAGGAGAGCAGCTCTGATCCCTCATGTTGTGGAACTCGCATGATCAATTTATATTACAGGCCCGGACTTCCAGTAGTCACTTTTGATTACTGTATGATAACTGTTGTCTGGCCCATGAAACAAGCTGATAGTCTCTGGTTCACTTCAACTAGTTATAGCACTTATGAGACAGGGAGGTCTTGCAGAGTGGATAGTGCATCATCCAGGGGTTAGGTCAAGGAATTACAAATCAGAGTGCCTGGGATGGATTTCTCAGTCTTTCACCTACCACTCAAATGATACTGATGAAGCCATATAGCATATAGTCTGGCTGGGAGCTGGAGTGGCACAGAGCACCTTGCAGGTGGGTACTGTCAACTTGCGAGAGCAGGGGAGGGGGCAGGGGTGGTGTCCTGGATTTCCATATGATCACTTTATTCTTACCAAACTTAAAAATGAGGCTTTCAAGAAGAGACCAAGAGACAGATGAACAAGTTTAAATCTTCCCCAATTAATTGATTTCAGTTCTTTTCCAGCTGCAATGCTTAAAGGCGCCAATGGGCAAAGTGATCCAACTCTCCCAATCTAGCAGCAGAGTTGCAAGGATCTAGGAATCCTGTCTCCTGCTTATTTGTATTGCAGTTAAGGGTCTCAGCTAAGAATCACGATTCCTCTGGTACTAGGTGCTGGACAAAAATAGAGAAGAGACCCAACGACGATTTTCATTAGGCAACATTTCCCTTCTACAGTTTCCAGGGCTCACAGAAGTTGTAGAATTGCCACACACATTTGTAACATTTTCCATTGCTGGGACAAAAATATTTTGCTTAGTTGGAGTGAAAGATAAAATATTACTGGCTTGTGTGACAGGAGGGGTAAGTTTTCCTGCCTTAATGCGATAGGTAACTAGTATCTCCAAGTAGTCATCCCAGCAAAACAAAAGTTTGCTCTCATGAACTGGGATTCAACATACCCTACCTTTGTTGCATTATGATGGTTGGTGTATAAATGCCAAGCCTTTTCCCTCTGAGGGACTGGTGTTTGGACAAGTTAATGATGTTAGGTTATATATACTGTGATGATCATGCCATCAGTAGAGAAACAAATTGCTGAAAATACGTCCCTAGAAACACAAGGTCAATGCAGATTAACATACAATGTCTGGAAGCCAGAGCAGTGCAGATTAATAGGCTACTTAGTAAAGTGCAATTCATTCAAAGGCTGTTATTTAAGGGACCATGGCCACCTCCCAAATGCTATAGGGAAGAGCTAATTGAAAACTCTTACCACATATGATTTCAAAACTAACAAGATTGAGCGTAAGAACCATTCTCCAACAATAGAATACAGCAGGTGGTGAGAGTATCCTGCTGAAAGCATATAGCCCTAACCATCAAACAAGTCCTGAGGTTCCCTTCTGTGAGAAGATTTTTGAAAGAAGTGTGGTTCTGCGTTGTTAAAAGACAAAACACGGGGAGTCGGGAGACCCAACTGTGTCACAAGCCTGCTCCAGGACCTTGGACAAGTCCCTGCCCTTCAGTTGTCGATTTTCAAAACAGGGATAACATTTTCTTTTGTCAGTCTTACCTACTGACAAGATGAACTCTTTGGAGCGGGTATGCCTGTTATTTTGTGTCACTGAACAAACAGGATGCCATTTCTTTTGGGTCTGCTAGGAAATAATAAACATATACAACCCTTTTTAGGACACAAATAGTGATTTTCACACCAACACCTCGATACGTTGTAAAGCTAGTGAACCTAAGAGTCAGGGGAAGTGCTTGTCCAGAACTAATCAAGTAGGTAGTAGAGGTAGGAATAGAACCTGAATCCTTTGTCCCAGTCTCATAGATGTTAGGGACTGGAAGGGACCTCACAGACCATCAGGTCCAGCTCTATAGTCCTGGGAGTCTTGGGCTTTAACCAGTCAAAAATGCTGCTTAGGTAGATCCAGTGCTGAACCCTACTGATGCAGAAATCAATTGCATGCATTTTCTACTACACCTCCTTTTTATCAGGGTCAAAATCCTTTTCTGTATCGCTATAACATCCTACCATATAAAGAAATGGTGAATTCAGGACTAACACCATAAGCAATCTGCACAAAGTTCTCTTCTGTTTTTAAAATTGTATTACTACCACTTTTCACCACAGTTTCCAGGTTTTTTCCATATACAATGGTAGGGTAAATAGTAAAGTCTACAGAGGTGTTTGACAACTTCAGATTTACAAATGGTACTGCCTAGTACTGGATAACAAAGATATGATGAGCCAATAACCTAATATAGCTCAGGGTAGGGTCAACCCCATGCAGTACGGATATAATGCCCCATTAGCCTCTGCTTTGCATAGCATGAAGAGAAGGTAGAACACTACCATTTCAATTGCTGTTTTGCATGATTGAATCCCTACTCTAAAAAGCAATATATTCTCCCAGACCATTCAGGTGTTTCTGCTTCAGAGTCAACCAAAATGTGAAAGCAATGAAAAAAGCAAATATCTATGCTGAGGTTATTTCTGTGAAAGCACTTCCTCTCCACAAATGCAGAGCACCACTGAAACACAGTCACCCTTGGATTGTGCATTTGAAATCCTGAGAAAAATAGTACCAGAATAGAGCATATCTTTGGGAGAGTTCAGCACTCTGAATGCTTAATGGGAGGGGGAAGGGGAAAGCATAACAACAAGGCTTTAATTCTAGATGGTGAGCACTTGAAAGTCAGGCCCTGACCTCTTTGGAGAACCTGGTTTGTGTAATTTACTGTTACTGTAGGCCAACACTTTTCTCCTGCATATCTGCCATTGACCCAAGTCCTTATGTTGTGTGATGGACCACCTTTGGTGCTCTGTTACTTCAAGGGCTGAGAGCAGGCAGCCAGCAGGTGCAGACCAGCCCTGGTGAGGCAGCCATTTTAGATCCCAGCTCTCAGGACTGAGGCAGTAGATTGCTGCAAGCAGCTGAAGGAGCAACAACACCCAGCTGAGATGCTGCTCAGGGAACAGCATGGAGGTAAGGAAACCACTATGGGGATGACAGGAGGTTCCTATGGGACCTGTGGAGTCCTGAGACCCAGGAAGCAAGCTAGGGCCTAGTAATAGCAAGGCCCAGCCTAGCAAAGGGGCTAACAGCTCTGATAAGAGCTGGCAGGGGCAAGGCCTAGGGCTCAGGTGATCCCAATTGAGAGGAAGAGCTTCTCTATTAAGATCTCCAGGGCTCCAAGCAAGCCCAAGGGGAGATGGCCATATTATGGGGCCCAGAAGGGGATCCCTGTGGTCCACAGAGAGCAGCAGAGGCTAGGCTATCTTTCTGATCCCTCAACCGGTCAAAGGAAGGGAGCCAGGGCTGAAAGGCAATTGAGCCCACCATGAGGGGGAGACCAGAGCTGCAGAAAGCCATCTGTCACCCTGACTGGCCCAGAGGCAGAGACAGGGCCTCAAACAGGCCAAAGGTCCTCCAGAGGGCGAGGACATGACAGCTGGCAGAGGGTAGGGGCCAGTCAGCATGCTTGCTGCTATGAAGGTAGCAGGCAGCAGAAGGAGGCTGCCATAGAAAACCTAGGATTGAGAGCAGCCCAGGAACACCACATAGACCAACAGGGATAAGACCAAGGCAGGTAGGCCTGCTTGGTCCTGGGTAAGACTTAAAACTGCACCCTGCTAGGGAAGAGTGGTCTGGTGGGGCTGTCTATGGTGGAACAGTCTCTAGAAATGCTGGGCCTCCCTGGTGAAAGGCATGTAAGGGCACCTGATAACCCCCACCATCTGGCAGGTCATTAATACTGGAGGGTTGTTGGGCCAGGCCCACCAGAGAGAAGCACCTGAGCCTGTAGGGGGTGGAAGACCCCGAGGTCCCAGCATAGGGGTGGAGCATGGACCCCGGAGAGGGAGGGGGTTTGTAGAGGTCCCAGAGAGGGAGCAGTTAGGCTCAGGTAAGTCTTCAGATGCTTGAGGCCACAAGAAGGCCTGAGGTCGAAGGGGTGAGTAATTGGTCTTAATGAGAGAATTAAATTGAGGAGTTACCCAGAGAGGGGCTTCTTTCAGAACTCCACCCAGGATAAGGTAAATTGGCTAGTCACCATGCAGATGAGGGTTGCAAGAAGGCCCAAGAGGCTGCACCCTGGCTGGTCAAGGAGTACGAGTAGGCAAGCCTGATGGCCTACAGGAACTGCTCAATAGAGCAAGGCAGGCCAAGTGTAAGAGTGAGTAAGAGGCCCAGTGAGAGTGGGTGGAGTGTGAAAGACCTGGTGAGAATGTGTGGTATGAATGAGACCTGTTGGGGTAGAATGAAAGGATGAATGTGTGAGGCCTAGCAAGGGGCTGAGTTTGGCCCTGCCTTGAGCCAGAGCAAACAGGAACTCATTGATGACATCTGCGAGGCATGGGGCACGACAAGGGAAGGTCAGAGTAGAGTGTAAACCCATGGGCATCAGGGTCTTGAATGGGCAGCCTCCTGCTTATATTGTAACACCATTTTACATTACAACAAAGGCATGGCAGGAGAGACTGTGCAGAATGTCCCAGACAGGCGGGTAGGTGGGCCAGTACTGTGACCAGGCCTGGGAGATTGCCCCCTTTCACAGCTGACACATACATGGTAGCTGGGGATAGTGGTGGGAAGAGGTTTGCTTTTGAATTGATCAATCACATTCCCATATTTGTGGGAATTTGGGTGTTTACATCATTTTTTTTCCAGAAAGGCTGAGTGTTTCAGTGCCCACTCACTTTGGATGCAGTTGCAAGTATATGGTGCTCAATTAAATTTAGTCCTATGGTCTACATAGAGTGTGTGAACATGCGAACATTCACACACATCTATAAAGCCCAGTATCAGAAAACAATGATATTAAAATGTTTCAAATATCTGAATAAGTTATCTTCTGTGCCCCCTGCTGCATCTACTTCTGCCCGCAGATTGTCTGTAAGGTCTCAAGCATTGGCATGATTTAATTAATATTAATTTCAGTGTAAAACTCTCATTGGCCTCAGTAGAAGCTGGATCAGACCTTTGACAAGCAGCGATTCTTTTCTCTAAATAAATAGTTTAGTGAAATGCTGTGGCAAGGGCTATCATGAAGTCAGAAGATCACTTCTAACTTAGTTTCCAGGCCATTTTTTTATAAGCTTTCATAAACTATATCCCTATTTGTCCAGGGATGATTTGTTCACAGAGACTGCAAAGGGCATTCCAAGGGAAGTACTGAACAGAGGATGATGAACTTCCTATAGATAGGGTTGCTTGCTCCACTCTATTGCTCAGAGCTGCAAACAAATCCCATTGTCAGAACTAAACTGAGCTATATTGGAACATGCTTGTGACCGGTTGGTGGACTCGATCTGTCTGATTTTAACTTGCCCTGAAACCTCATTTGTTTATAAGTTGGCACAAAAAGCTACGATCCCAATTCAGCAGACTTTGACATCCATTTGATGTTGATGTCATCAACTGGACAATGTGTAAAGGCAGTGGAAACCTGGACAGCATGTTCCTACCCGGGATCTACTGCAGAAAAGATATGGTGAGAATTTATGTAGCAGTGAAAATATAGGTAGAGTTTGGCTGGGGGCAGCAAAGACATTGATTGCCCAACATCAACTTGAAAGAGTTCTAAGTCTCCTATGAAAAATGTCTCTATGCCAAGGAAATGCAATGTGGCCCTAAATGGGGACCATTTTACACGACACCCACCATGAGCCTTTCAAGCATTTCTGAACCTAAACAATATGCAGATGAAAGTCAGAGCTCTCTACAGGCACAGAATTGATCAATGATGCATTTGCAGTGCCCATTGCTATCGCCTCTGAACACCTCAATCTTTAATAGATTCTAAGAGGCAGGAAAAATGCTAGTATCCCCTGTTACAGAGATGCAGCAAAATGTACCGAATTCAAACAGAAAGTTAGTGTGGATCCAGCTTTTCCAGATACAAGCTGGTGCTCTGGGTCATCCTCTCTCTCCCCATAAAGCTTATTCTGTCTAGGCAGAGCAGACTTGGTTCTGCACTGGTTCAGAAATGGGTGCTTCTTACAGGAATGATACTCTGCTATTTCCTGCAACAATAGCTAGAGCCCATTTCCAGCTCTAACAAGTCCCAGCCTTGCAATGATAGTAGGAATTGCAGAATCAGAAGGAAGAGTTGAAGTTTGAAGTTGAGAAATAAAGAAGGACAGTGAACCATCCCACAGCAATGGGCCAGCTGAGGAAAAAGCAACTGATTTTCTGCAACTGCTATTTGACAGCCCCCCTGAGCACACATGCTACAAAGGAGAACCAGGCCTGCTTATTTGCTGGCCCTTCTAATCTGCACTTGCAGCATTTTGATTCTAAGAAATACAGAGCTTGGATCTTCAGTACTCTAGGGAAAACTTACACTGGCATTTGCTGGCAGTGCAAACCTATGTAGTAATACTTTTCTGACAGGACAAACTTACAGAGTTCATGGTAAAACAAAACAATTATTTCATTTTGTAATCAGGTCCATATTGTTTTTGACAGGACTGACATATGGCACTGAATTTATGGCCAAAGAAAGCACACCAACCCCTTTCAAAAGAAGCCCTATGCATTCTCTGGCAACTTAAATATATATAAGGTTTAAATTCCTGAAAGGACAGAGCCTACACACTTTATAATGGAAGAAATTGCAGTTGATTGCCTGCCAAAAGATATTTCTGTAGGTCATATCGAGGCAAAAGCACCAGATGGATTCCTGTGGGAGACAGCAGACCAGAACGGATTCTCCCCCCTCAATAGAGTTTATTTACTCCAAGTCACGGCCGTGAAGTAAAGTTCCAGAGAGCGATCCAGGTAAAGGAAAGGGAGAAGCAGGATGTGCACATTTTGATGGGTTATCACACATATTTAACAGACACTCATAACACACACACACACAGGTAAACATCAAGTACGCAGCATTTGTGCATGGGCAATTATTCATATGAGACCTACAACCAATATCTAGACAACTTAAGATAACTAGGCGCTTTTCACCACTTTTACATCAAGTTTCCCTTCCTGTTAGCATAGCAAAATCCAAATCCCAGTGCAGGATGGTATTTTAAAATAGAGAGAGTGCTTGAGTACCGGTGGGAAAAGTTTCACTGAAAACAGTGCATTTCCAAGGAAAGTTTGTTTTGACAAAGCAATGTTTTCTGGAAAGAATGGTTCCATAATAACCCCAGTTTCCTCCTGCATCCAGCAGTACAGACAAATACATCCTACAAGTCTAGAGCACGGGTTTTTAACCAGGGGTACACATACGCCTGGGGAGACTTGGGATGGCCGCAGGGGGTACTCAGCAGTGGGTGCCGCTGGCACACTCGCTGCTGATCAGCCTCCCCTGCCCCGCTAGTCTGGCCACCAGGGGACGCCTGCCTTCATGACTGGCCATGGGGTACATTGACCCAAAAAGGTTGAAAACCCCTGGTCTAGAGGATAGTGTCGTAGAGTTGTCCTACTTGTTACATCACAAAGATGCCCCTACCAGTAGGAACACACAGAGAAGCACAGCACGTGCCTAGAACCATAGAAAACAAGGGTTGGCAGGGACCTCAGGAGGACATCTAACCCAACCCCCTGCTCAAAGCAGGACCAGCCCCAACTAGATCATTCCAGCTGTGGCTTTGTCAAGCCAGATCTTAAAAATCTCCAAGGATGGAGATTCCAGCACCTCTCCAAGTAACCCGTTCCAGTCCTTAGAGAGGTGGCACCCAGCACAGGCAAACCCATCCTACAGTTCCAGAGGACAGAATCATGGAGCAGTCGTACCGGTTGCATCACAAAGATGCCCCTGGGAATACACAGAGAAACACGGCACACTCAAGGACACAACTACTCAGGAACAACTTTTCAGTCTAGCTATCAACACTGAGACGAACTTAATCTTGCTGCTCTGACCCCGTTGCTCATCCTCTAAGTTCACTCTGCAATGATGGCATGTGATGGCTGGCTACCTTATGGCACAGACCATGAGTGGGGGGCAAAGGAGCAATTTGCTGAAGTAATTTTTGCAGGTAAGGAGGGTAACAATAGAAAGCATTTCCTGGAAATGGGCTACATTTTAAAGCTGATATTCACTTACGAGTCACTACATTTTAAAGCTGATATTCACTTGTGGAAGGGATATGCAATTCTTTCCAACTTGACCAGCTTGGTTCTCTGTTTTCTCCATCAGTTTTGAATGTTGACATCAGATCCTCCCAGCATCCACAAGCATACATGATGATATTCTCTTGAGTAGCCATTGGAAAACAAAACGAAACACCTTTTATGATCACTGCACTTCAGCAGTTTATCCCATTAAGCATGGCAACTGCACATCTGGATATGCCCTTTCAAGTGTAACTAAATGCTATGAAACAGATAAGTGATGTTCAAATCCTCTGTTTTGCTCTGACGGAGACATACAAAACATCTTATGCTACAAAAACTTCTCCACAAACAAGCCACTGTTTTGTCTCCAGGGGCACTTCTTGTGCAAGCCCGCTGGGGG
>NW_017728933.1:2324838-2351020 GCF_001723895.1 Crocodylus porosus | reverse complement strand
CCGAGGTCTGGAACAGTCTGCCAGCGGAGGTGGTTCAAGCACCTGCATTGAACACCTTCAAGAGTAAATTGGATGCTTATCTTGCTGTGATCCTATGACCCCAGCTGACTTCCTGCCCTTTGGGCAGGGGGCTGGACTTGATGATCTCCCGAAGTCCCTTCCAGCCCTAATGTCTATGAAATCTATGACCTTATTACCTAAATCAAGACTTGTAGATGAAACCCTGTTTTTCAGTCCATGTGCAAAAGAAGTCTTAGTAACTGCATGCCCCTTTTATTTTTTCCCACAAATCAAGCCTCAGGGATTGCCCCAGTTACAATTAATGAGTAGCCAGTTACAGATACTGGAGAAAACCCTCATGCCAACAGGATGAAGAGCTAGGAGGCATTAATTTGCATGGATGGAAATTAAGCTAGGTACAGGAATGGGTGAGTTAGTTGGCTATGTGCATGGGAGCTTTGCCTTGTGTCTCCTAAAGGGCCTGCCTTCTTGGTCACCAATGGGTTTAACAGATTAAAAATACCTTTTCAAATTATTACCAGGACTTGGGTAACTCCACTAAAAGGAAAAGTGGCCACTCAAGCTAACACAATCAAGTCTGTTCATGCTCGCCTTGTAGAACGAGTTAACTGACAGCTTTAAACAATCCCACTTATTACACGATTGGAAAACAATCACATTATAAAGCGCAGATCCCTCATCCCCTGCAGACTAAACACAGGTCCCGGCTAACTCAATTAGCCCAGCACGGTTGTTTCTGGGTGATGTGCTTCTTTGTTTACTACAACACATGCGGAAGGGCTGTGCAAAAATTGGAAAGCTCTATTCAAATCAGGCTGACCTTGGGGGATCTATGCAGATTAGACTGCAGGGAGAGCACACAGGTCAGCTGTAAGAGAGACAGCAACTGCGAAAAAAGAAAGCAGTGGATGAATCGCCTTCACTTGTCAGGGTATAAGGAGAGAAGAAAACAGAACCTGAATGATACAAAAGACTGAGCAGGAGCCAAAAACTTAAAAACACTAAGCCATGATTACTTCCAATACCTTTGGGAACACTATGGCTGTGCTTAAAAGAACAAAATACTTATTGAGTTCACTGGGATATTTGCTTCATTAAGTACTACAGAATTTGGCCCTTTGGGGTTAGTTCTGCAACCAGACAGAGCTCACACGATCCTCAAGAACTCTGCTACTGGGGGACCTTGTAGTTCACCCAGCAAATTCAAATCATCAGCGCAGCACATCCTACAAGCATTTTGCACAGCACAACCGTAGTACTGGGGATGCTTCCACATACGCTACTGTACAACTCATGATGAATCCAAGACAAGTAGGGGTGCAGGGTCCTGACAGCAGCTGTTGGCCACAGGATGCAGCCCCTGGGTGGCCGGGGGCGGTACAGCACAGGAGGGAGCTGAGTGCTCAGTGGCAGTGAGCACTTTCCAGTGCATTGCACCGCAGCTCTCCTGGAGTGCCCCTCCAGGTCCAGCAGGTTGGAGGTGGGCAGGGGGCCTCTGGAAAAGTGGAGGTGGAGCGCACAAGAGAACGCTTGTTGACACTCCAGCTGGGGAGTGAGGCAGTGGGCTCTGCATCGGTCCATGGCTGAAGCATTCAATTTTTTGAAGCATTTCCAAGTGAAGCCCTCATCAAGTCTCAGAGTGGAACAGGCACAAGTATTGCTTCCTGTACCATGCTGATTTGACAACGAGATTCAATGTGAAATTTGTTCTTTGCAAACATTAAAGTCCAAAGCATCATCTTATTACTGTGATATCCTGGAATAGGGTTTAAGTCTGCATGACACATAGCACAACTATTGTTTGTAGACCTAGACACTGTTACAAAACAATACTAATACTCGCACTCAAAGGTCTGGATTAACCACCCGTACGTACTTTTCAGATTCTTTATACGGACAATATTCAAAGGCAACTCCCTGCCACCCCCACACTCCCGCACATATGCGCACACTCTCCGCTGTGCTCTGCTTCAGGAATACTGGAACATTTTCCAATGGCGAGTGGATGCCATCTGTTTATGTAGGCTCAATTAGCACGTGTTGACAGATAGACTTAAAATTTCCAAACCTTGGCAAGTTTGAAAAAGTTACTGTACTGGTTATGTTACATCACTTGAAGGGGAGTTGGGGGAGAGAGCTGATGTGTTAGTTGGAGTGCTGTGCTGGGACTGATCAAAACACTGGTGTACTGACTCAGAGATGGACTGCTCATCTCACCAAAGGTGGCCAAAGGTCATTCACAGAGTAGGCATTTTATTACTTGCATCTCCATAGGACACGTTTCATCTTAATAGCACGTTGGCATGTCCCAAGCATCGTTAGAGATACCTTCTTCCCCGAGTTAACAATGGAACAGCTCTTTCCCCAAATTACACCAGCTTAACCGTATTTTAAACATGAGAGATTTGACAGGGCTAACTTATTCTTCCCTGCCCATGTCACTGGCTATAAGGGACCGGAGAGGCTTCAGCAGTGCTGAGAGAGAAAACTGAGGACTGTTGAAAACCTCTGTAGGACACCAAAGCTAAATGCTCCCTGCTCCAGGCTGATTAAATATCTGCCTCAAAGATCTCATGCAAACTACACTGAGCAAAGCAAACAGAGAAAAGGGGTCATGCTGAAGACAGGACACTGAATGAGGACTTGGAAGAGCCAGGTTCAGTCTCTGTCTCTGCCTCTGCTACAGACAGGTAAGAGCCCCTTTGCACCTAGGTGCTATGCATACACATAAGAAACCACAGCCCAGTCCCGAAGCGTTTCACCTGAACAAAACAGAATAAAGGCTGAGGAGGAAGGCATGCAGACAAAGCATAACATTTTGACAAGCATCTAAATGATTTAAGAGCCTCAACCTCATTTTCAAAAATGACTCAAAACTTTAAATGGCTTTGGCTTTCAATATGAGGCTCCCAAGTCCTTAAGTCACTTTTGAATATGGGCTTGAAGCTCTTAAATAATTTAGGCCAAGATCTTCATCTAAAACCTAAGTGACCTGTCCAAGATCACATGTCAAATCTGTAGCAAAACCAACAATTGATACCAAAATTCCTGTGTCACAGTTCAGTGTCCGAATAAAAGCAACTTTCCTCTACCTCGAATTGCAGATCTAATATCTCTGACAATAGTAAGAGGGGGAAGCTCTAAAAAGGAGTTTGGGTCCATTTCTTAGATAGACCTTTCGCTGTTTACAGTACATAGGCCATCAGGTTTTACAGTGGGCCATAATAAAAGACAGCCCTGCAGGATGTTCTGGAAATAGCTGCTTATATTCAGAGACGATGAATTTATGGCATATGAATTCACAGTTCACCAAAGCCCTGGGAAAAAAAAGCCAACAACCCACATGCAGCAGCTGATGCAGTGAGTCAGATTGAACCAAGAACATAACAAACAATTCAGGTCTTTCCATTCCTGTTCAAATCACCCAACAAGCAGCAAATGAAGCATTCGTCCCATTGCAAGCCCTGACAACAGGCTGGAAGATGCCTGTACATCCAAGCTGCCAGTTCGTTGATCTGTGATAAAAGTTTGCCTCCTCCAGAATCAGTGTCCAATTCCACTCTGCCATGTTTGCATGACAGCTTCTGCAGCTACTCCACTGGGACATGAACACTGCAGCTATGAAGAGCAAGCGCTTTATCTGCAAGAGCGTGAAAGGGGAATATTGACAAGTGAGGTTTTCTCCCTCCTGCTTTTCATGTCAGATGCATAAAGAGAAAGGAAAGAATAAATTGTCCTCTTTGTAAACACAACCCTGGCAAACAAACCCTCTTCAGTCACCCCATGTCACTCCCACAAAGGCCTCATCAAAAGCACGTCAGAGAAAACAGGCATTTGTTAATAATCTATCACCAGATCACCTCATTTCAGCAGATGCCTCTTATCACAAAAAAGGAGGTGGAGAAATGGGCAAGCTTGGCCTCCAAACAGGTCTGATTTCAGGGGTTTGGTTTAGTCCCAAATGTATCTGTGCTTCAAGACAAAAGATGCTGTGCCCTGACTTCATACTGCTGAGAAGTGTATGCACTGGAAATAAAGAATCCTGGAACAGAGTTGACAAGGACAAGTACCTATGCTAAGGAAAGGAATTGCAGGGAATTTTAAGTTTTCTGCACAAGCAGTTTTACTGAAAGCCTTTCCTGCTGCGTCTTGTCACTTGTATTTAGGAGCCTAAATACAGCCTGACTTCCGTTTTGTTCACAAGTAGCCTCAGTTAAGATAAGAAGCCCAGTGTGCTAGGTGCTGCAGGTCCAGCAGTGCCACAAGCAGCTCCCAATAAAAGGTGACGAAAGAAGAAAAGCGTGCGAGAGGAAAGGAAGCACGAGAGCTGAAGTGACTTGCTCAGGATCCAATACCAGTCTAGTAACAAACAGTCAGCAATACAATCTGCATCTCCAGAGTCCCAGGCCAATACCCCTAGCCATTAGCCTACGCGGCCCTACATGTGACCTCTTATATCCCCAGGTCTGAAGTCATCTGCTGCTGGGCCAGGATTGCTGATTCCCACCGGTTTGTCAGAAGGTTCAGGCCATTTGCTCCCTTTCAGCTTCCCTTTATTGCTGAAATTGTGTGGAGGAAAAAAAATCCCCAGCTCTACTGGAAGCAAAGTCAAAGGAATAGTTTTTTCTAGATCAGACAGACAGAGAGGCAAGGTGCAGAGAAGATTTCCAGCATTTTCAGGGGGCCTGCTGCAGAGCCTGTGGCAAGCACTTCAGCCGCTGAGTACAGGCAGGCTGGCAGCCTGGAGGCAGGTTATGGCTGCATCCTGTTGCTCTCAAAAATATTCCTTTCTCTGGCAAGTCCTGCCACCTGATGCTCAGCTCACCTGCATCCCTTCTGATCTGCAGCAACAGCGCTGCTGCTTTGCTTCCTTGTACTAAAGAGCGTACATAAAAGGGTGGACAAAAAGGAGCAGTTGTTCCTCACCAAGTGGTGCCTCTGCCTTGATTCTCTGCCAGCCCCTTTCCCCCTCCCTACCTTGCTCTACAGGCTGCACAGATGTTTGACTCTGTTGCCTGCTTAGTCTCTCCAGTGCCTTATTGCACCAGCTGGTCCCCCAAGCAATCTGTCCATCCTCCGTCCCCAGGCTCCTGCTGCACACATAGCAGACTTGGGTGCAGATGACTTACAGGTCTAGGAAACTAGCAGCTCTGTACCTCCTTATATCAGTTCCCTTTCACGGCATCTTGGCATTTGGAAGCCTGCAAGTCTTCTCCTCTCCTCCCAGGTTTTGGCTTCATACTGCACCTCAGCCCCTGCAGCCCTGAATGTGCTCGTGTCTACGCTTCTGCATTTCGTTCTTGCCTGCTGTAATCATGCTATGAGGGTGCTTCCTCCTCAACCCACAAACACAAGGAACTGAGGGAAAAGAAACACACAAAGCATCTTTCTGATTTCTACTTTGTCTATGAGTTGTATTACATGGGTACCAAATCAGATCAGGCCCCCACTGCACTAAACACTTGGTATCATAAATAGTCTCTGGCTCAAGCTCATTATGAACTAAATAGACAACAGATGACAAGAATTAGAGAAACACAGAGAGAAGAACTGACTTTCCCCAGATGACAAAAGCTGCAGCGCTAGTAGCAAAATCAAAATCTCCTTAGCTCATGCCTGTCCTCAGTTCCTTCAACCGCTCTGCATTCAACAGGGACTTGCAGATCGATATACCGATCAGTAGCACTATTAAGTAAATAGTTTTTCTGTTTGAGAAGTCCTTGCAAGTGGTCTATCGTCGTAGACACTTTGATCATTAAATATCAATACATAATCTCTAGATGTATCAGCCATCTACAAGGGTTCCTTCCTTCTCTTACTCTGCTGCATTTTTTCTTTTCAAAATAGTTGTAGAGTCTACTTCTGAGGATTTTTAAAAAAAATGCTCAGACCAATTAATGTGGCATTTTTCTGCCCCTCACCTACCCAAACTCCTCTCAGCATATTTACTTTTCATTAGAGGTCATTACAAAGGACATCAGTACCTAGATTCCCTTTTACAGGCTGGGAAATAGGCACAATAAGGCAACATCCATGACGTGGTAGTGGCAGTTCCACATAAATATGGAATTTCATAGGAGTTAGGTACCAAACCTGCCTAGCAGGATTTTCCAAAAGCATCTGTAGCTTTTTTTTTTTTATTCTTAGGCACCTAAATCTCTTTGAAAAACCTGATCATCAGTGTTCCAGTTCTCCATTACATAATGTTAACAGTACTTCACCATCATTCACATAGATATCCGCCTACAGAAAGGCAGGGAGGTATGAATATTAGAGTAATGGAGACTATAACAAATTCTAAATTCAAAACAAGATCCACAGATCTGGATCAGGTCAATGGAGCTCTTCAGTTGAGTACACTCTTTCATGTCTATATTGGTGCTAGCTCCCTTGTAGAGCAGGGATAGGAAACAAATTAACTGGTGTCCAGTTTCAAGGTAATTCCCCTCTGGTTGCCATTAACTCCTCACTTTGAAGCATCAAAACTGACATAGTATCGAACAGCTGCAGTTTTCGCTCACTGTGGTTAAAGACATGACCTGCAGTGGGTCTCCCAGAGGTTACAAGAACACTGACTAATTTACTGAGCTGCTATAATAAGACAATAAACAGCTGGAGAAAGTAATGGACTGAGACAAAGACAGCTAACCATTATTATCCAGCCACAAGTCCAGGGCAGAGTGCTCTTTTACTAGGATAAGTCATTACTTACCTTTTAATTACAAAGTGCGTTTTCAGCACTATTTTAATAAATAGATTTATTTATTTTTTTTACAAGGATGGCTCGGGATGCTCTCAGTATATCATCCTGTTTTTACCTGGGAAGCCTGAGATGTTTTGCGCGCTCTGAGCAAAACTAACCAAGTGGAATATTGTGCTTGTGATATGGACATTTTGACAGGCTTATTTTATACAACACCCAGGACACCTTTTTGTCTTTGTGGACACTTACTCTCCTCAATAACAGCAAATCGATAGCTCCCTTCCAAATCTCTGACTTGCCTAGATCTTAGGCAGCTGCTTAGTTGCACACAGACCTTTTTTCATTTCCTTGATCACTGGTGTCAACACAGATGCACGAGAGGCCAAATCATACCACAACCACTTTGCATATAAAAAGCTTATTTCATCTAATGATCTCAAAGCATTTCATACACATTAGGTAAATTAAACTTCACAGCAGCATTAGGAGGCAGTTAACTATTATTCTCATAGAAGGAAATGGAGGGATAAAGAAAAAATTGAAGATGACCATTTAACCACAGACCCCAGAGCATCTCCAAATGCACCCAAGAGCACTTGACCTTTGAATTTTACTTAGGGACCTATATATGTCCCTCCTTGCCACGGCTTTCAGGTTCCTGTTCAAAATCTGCGTTAAACAGGGAGGTTAAAACACAGGTAGCCAAAGCCACCAAGATTCCCAAATCAAAGTTACTCTGGGATCACTCAAACTAATGGAACTTGACCCAAATTCTTGATCCTCAGCAGAGCTTCCAATTTGTCATTAAAGCAGAAAGCGTATCATTCTCAATTGATTTCAGATAGCACAGGGAAAGTTTTTCTGTGCAAATCTATTTATAGAGTACAGCTTGCTGTTGCTGTTACTGTTTGGTTTCAGAGACAATTTTCTGCCAAGCAAAATTCAGGAAGTGGCAGGACATACATAAGGAAAACTATTTCCAAAATGGAAAAAGGGAAGGCAATTCCTATCTGTTGTGACAAAAAACTAAATGGGGCATAAAAATGACAAGGAGCACCTTGAAATTGTTGTCCAATTTATCCAAACTATGAGGCGTATTCATATCTGCATTTTTTCAGGCATGCTAACTTTAACAGGACATCAATGTAATCCAGCTGAAGAAAAGTAGGAGTATTGGTCTACAGAGGCATCCCAAAGCCTTTATTCTTCTTTTATGAGTCATTTCTGACAAATCTTGCGAAAACGATGGGTTAAATTTAATTTAGTTCCTGCAACAAAAAAAAAAATTGAAAAGAAATTTGTCTATTATGTCTGAGAAAGTACATATTATATAGATGTAATTATTTTAACTATTCATCACAAACTTCAAAGACAGCCCTCACATGTCATAAATCAAAAACCTTCAGGGCAAGTGTCACCAAATCCAGTTGTTATTAAATGCTACCAGTATTCCATTATCCCTTTTTTATTCTAACAACATCATATTGGCTATTAGTCTTTTAATTTAAAAGGCAGCATCTCTGGGCAAGAATGATTTCCCTTTGCAAAGATGGTAATGTTTAAAATATATCAAAAGAAGCTGTATATTTCAGCTACATGGATTATGTATGACATAAGATTGAAAGGCATTATACTGCAACGGGGAAAAAATAGAGCGATTCTTGGCGTCCTTGTATGTGGCAAATTTCTTTTGGTGCCCAGAAAAAGAGTCAGGCACTGAACATCAGAAAATTGCGTATGGGGCAAAATGTCCGGGGGGGAGGTGTTCCCCACTGGGACATTTAAAAAAATGTTTGTTTCTTTGTTTATTTTAAATGTAGCGGTTTATGAAGAAACTAAGAAAAATAGTCCATCAAAATTAAAATAACCACCATAAGTTCGTGTACAGTTATTGATCTTATCTGCTATATAATACCACCTACAAATTACATGCTAGATTGCAGACCTACTGAATTAGGCACAGCGCATGCAGACCAAAAGCTTGCATGCCACATCCACAGGACAGAAAGTACAAAAGGGAAATTACAGATCAACAAAGTGGCTAGTGTAAGGAAGCCAGTAGCATGGCTGAGAACAGAAAGCCAGGTTTCCTGACCCTCATCCAGTACTCTGTGCAATAGGTATATCACCTGTTGTGGCGGGCCAGTAGGGGGCGCTCCTGCATTGAGCCGCCCACCTCCCTGCGCCCGACCCCCTGCCAGGCCCCGCGTGCCTCCCTGGGGTGCCTCACATCCGGCCCGACCCCTTCCTGGAGCACATTCACTAGCCTGGGGGTAATGTTGCCGCCACCACCCCAAGAATGGACTCATTGCCGGCCCTGCGTCCTCGGGGAAACACAGGCCTAATGTCCTACGGGTACTCGACCCAGTACAGGCACTTGGGGCACTTCCCCAAGTCAGGGGGAAAAAAGTAAAGTCTCCCTTAGTCCGCAGACCTAAGGGGTCTGTTAGGCATAATTTAGACCCACCCCTCAATAAGTCTGCCACACCAGTCACAAAGGAAGACTTTATTGGTTACAGGGGTAGGGTGAAAATAGGGTACAAGATTGAGCAATATCCTAGAAATCCTAAAGAGCAAACAGACTGGCTGAGGTAGCCTTTTGATCACGCATCTGAGTTACTGCCAGCTAGATATCTATCAGATCTCGAGTACCTTACTCACACGCGTCTTCCAAAGGCCGGTGAAGTTTCCCTTTGGAGGCAGGCGGATTCTAGCTCGTGAGTTTTGGGGTGAGAGGAGCCAGTTTCAGATGGTAAGGCTTCTCTGTGTCCCCTGCATGGCTGCTACCTCACCTCATGGCCGAAGAGCCCGCCTCCTCGCCCGTCCTAACTTATATAGCCCCCGTGACCTCATTCACCCGGTCCAGTGGAGGCCAGCTCCGGTTGGCTGTCGGCCAACCAATTTGAAATGCATCACCAGTTGCCGGGCAGACTCCAGCCCACCAGGTAGATGCCCCTCACCCCGGTGGCTGATGCCAGTCCCGTGGGCAGAGGGAGCAGGTTCCCCCTCCCTCAGGACTGCAGCCAGCTCAGGTTACCTAAAGAGACAGCCTGAGGTGCGACTCCTCTGTGCTGGGCCTATTTTAATCTCATTGTCACAGGGCAGAGAATTTGGGGAGAAACCAAGGTGGCTTTCTGCCACACCTGTGATTTAGTTCCTCAATTTAAATTTTTCAGTGTCAATTTTGCAATCAGATCCTCACTCAGAAGCCCCTGGGCTTCGGTATCAATGTGAGTGGCCCATTATACTCAACCCATAACCCAAGCAGTTCAGTGAGGCACTGTGTACAGGTGTTTAGATTGGCTTTATGGATCCAGGCCACATTTTAGTTGTGTGTAAGTGTCCAGATTGCACATTAAGGGTGCATGTGACTGTAAATCCCACTGCTCTCTCAGCAAGCAAAGTTATATAAACTAGTGTTAATGTCAGGTTTAAATGAATGTTTACATTGATAAGTAAATTAGAAATTCCATTGCTTGCAAGCATTATAAGCCAATTCCAAATCCTGATTTGCAAATATTTACAGAGCTTTAACTCACTCATTAAAGTAGATACTAACAAATCATTTGTAAATTGCTAGTTTATGTAAACTTCATTTTTCATACAGTGGAATTAAGCATTAATGGCCAACAGAGCAGCTGTACTTCTTCACCGCTTTTCTGCAAAGTCATGAGGCCAGGTGGTATTTATCCACCCTAGCTCTATCACCATATCATGGTCTAATGCTACATAGCTTGTCTCTCAAATGCTAATTCAATTCAAGCAAGACAGATTAGTATTTAAACTGATATTTCCAAGCAGGTTTTATTCACGCTCCTCCCTCATGCCATGTCAAAAGATACTTGAAAGCATGGTACTTACCACCATACCCTTCATTTTTTTTTTTTTTGAAGAGTCTCACTAATTTAGTGGCACCACTCATGGTGATATGTATTATTCAGAAACAACAAATGTAATACAAAGTGGAACCTAATGACTCCCATATCAAAAGTTTGGTCATGTTTCATGTTCAAAGATTTATGAATACTTGGTAAAGATTTGATAAATGAATGGATGTTATACACATGTTACAATACACATAGCACACCAAAGATGCTTTTAAGCACATCCGAAGGAAGTGTTATAAATGGTTATAAAGCCTGGCAGATCAACAGATTACTCTTGATGGACCCTAAGTATCAAGACTGGGTATAAGGGAAAAAGTAGTTCCTATGACCTAGATTTTGAAGGGTCTTATAAATCAAAACCAGGGCCTTGAATTGTGCCCAGAAAGCTACTGGAAGTTAGTGCAAGCTCTGTAGCAGTGAAGTAATGTACTTGCATCAGAAAGCAGGCCTCCCTTGTTTTTACCAGATGCAGCTTCTGGACAGTCATCAAAGGCAGAATCACATATAACACATTGCAGCAGTCTCTTCTCTGGGTTATGAAAGTGTTGACAAGGGTGGCCATTTCTGAATCTGAAAGAAAGGGTTGCAGCCTTCTCACCAGATGGAGCTGGTAGTGTAAAGCATTTCATAGTTGTTAGGGGCTGGAAGGGACCCTACAGATCATCTTCCTAGTAAACACTATCATCTGAACATATAGGTGCTGCAGAGGATATGGGAATGCCCCAACGCTGTCAAATTGAGTGACAAGGGGAGGTCTGAACATCATCAAGGATGGGTGATCCTTACCTTCTGTAAGTTAGGAGATCATCAACCTCGTGTAATACACACAAATAAATTAAACTGGCTTTGACTATCAAATCAAGTAGAAAATGTGAGGGAGCTTGTTGTTTTTGCTTACTTCAAATTACTTTGCAGGAAAAAATACAATATTACCCTTGTGAAAACTTTTGCTATCAGCAAAGAATGGAGCTGTGATAACGTTCATAACCCAGCAGCCACTGCTGCAGCTCTTCTGAAATGTAAAGGACCTCTCTAAACCTGTTACTAAACATCAAATATTTGTTCAGATTTAGACTACGACCAAGAGTCTTGTGGACAAAGTTTCTCTCCAAAGTGAAAGGTGTAAGTGAAAATGAATCACCACTTTTAGAGGGTCCAAACCATTTGACAGGTATAATAGAAATAGCACAAAAAAAAGAGAAAAGAATTGTTGACATTTCCTTAGGACTCCTGCAGAGATAAACTTGCAATAGCTATTGATTTGTTGTTTTCTCCCCAAGTATCTATACATTATTTAACGTGACTTGAACATTTTGTAAACCAACTTTCTTGTGCTTTTGAAATATTGATGCGTTTTAGAAGGTCGAGACTTCTACTGTAAATCTCAATTCCATGTATAAAGTGTATTGGTCTAAAATACTATAGCTTAAGCTATACAAGGGAGAAAACAATGAATTTTCTTAATAGACATAGTGACCTTTACAGTTCTCTTCTGAGCTAATCTTTGTCAAGCTTCACTTCTCCCTGGAACTTCCATGCTCATTTTATTTTCCTTTTCCTCCTTATGCAAAGGCCTCTCTTTCTTTTGAAAAACTTCATCTCCTATAACACTTGAGAGATGAGCAGGGAATTGCCAGTCCAGATCAAACCGGCAGGCCTTTGAGTAAAGCAGCCTGCCTGAAACAGCGGCCAGTACTAGCAGCTTCCATGGGCAGGTAAAGAAAACACATAATGGACAATTATGGAATAACCTGACCTGGACAAAAGTTTCTTTCCGACTCTATCAGTTGATAGGGTCAATGTGCTTCCTGCAGCACGTGCGTTTTACCTCCCCTCTGAGGTATTTACAGCACAACATAACTGTGGAGCTTTTCACTGTTATTTGTATTGCAATATCACCTAAGGAGCCTCTGTTAAAACCAGGATCCTGTTTTAGTAGGTGCTATATAAACAAAATCGAAAGGTGGCCCTGGCCCCCAGCAAGTTACAAGACTCCCAACTGAACATTTTAAAGCATTTCTGCATGTAACGTGTGGCAAATTTCATTCAGTTTCATTTATCCTTCCAGCGACCTAGGGAAGAAAAGAAATTGTCTTTCCTTACATGTTTCTCTCCTATCTTTGTAGCGTTGGATGCTGCTCTCAGAAGTTCTGGCACTAAGCAGATAACTGGGAGCTATAAAAATCACTATAATAATGTGTTTGCACTCACATCCATGTACTAGGCACCAGAATTTTGGGGTGCGGCTGCTGCAAAACAGAGAATGGGCTCAAGTGTATTGTCACCAAGCCTGCTAGATGAGTCCAGGAAGTGAGAACAGGAAGCGTATTTTCCTCACCAAAACCCAAATCAAAAGGTCACTTCCAACAGCACGTTCGAAGCTAGAGAGAAAGTTCATTCCTGCTTGCCTTCCTAATACAAACATGCTCATAATGCTTTCCTTGCACAGGTTTCATAGCCCTTTAACAAACAGAGACCACATTTGCCAAAGGGGAAACTGAGGCATGGAATACAGGATTGGGCCGCCTTAAATGAGAACTGGAAAGGTATCCCAGCATCTCACTCAGTACTGCATCATGCTGGACTCCATGTGCTGATTTACCAATTCAGGATTTCATGTGAAATGGAATTGGGCAGCCAGTCTGAAATAGTTAGGGATCTACCCTACTCAGGATTTGGGGTTTTCCACGAACACTGCAAAATGGTGATCCCTGCGATTTTGGTATAGAATTGCTGGGGCGGAAATGGTGCCGCAAGTTGGGACACTGAGATATGCAGAACTTCAGTGACTTGCTAAAGGTCATACGTCAGGGCTGTTTCAGAGCATAAATGGACTTGGATCAATGGAGCTGCAGTCACAGCCCCTGTTATGCAGTCACCTTCTCTCATACAAATTCTATTATGTGCAAATGTAACAGTCCTCTCCACCTGCTCCTATCATACATCACCAGTGAGGGTAACCCTGAACCTGCAGTGTCACAGTACAGCACTTCTACTCTCCTGACCCACACGCCTATCAACCTGTCTTAGCCCACATCATTTACATTATTTATTGAGTGCTGACAGCATGCTCAGCCCTGCACAAAACAAAGACAAAGACCCGGGCCTTGCCCAGAGGAGTTTACAATCTGAAGAGGCAAGAGGAGGCACAAAAAGGAAACTCTGTGCGTCACAAAGTCTGTCAAAAGGGATTCGATGAGACATAAATTCACTATTGCTAGATCGATCTGCCCAAGCTCATCACAGTAATATCTACGACCTGATGAGAGGTCACAGATGCTCAGGACACAGGGGTGGCTCCCAGCGGTGAAGCTTTAATGGCTACTGCACCAAGGTTTCGAGATAATTTCCTTGCTTGAGATACCTGACATTTCTGTATGTATTATACAGGGCTATCCGTCAACATTTCTTTGATGGTTATTGCCAGCAGGAGTCTAATGCTGCACATCAATCGTACACGGGCCTCTTATGTTGCTATCCCCACTTTACTTGATTGCCTATAGGATGTTTTTGGTAGTGACAGAGCTAAGGATGTCATTCAGTGACAAGCACAATAGATAACCCCATTTAGTGCTAGCACAGTTCTACCTCCCTACAACGCCGTTTCCGAGAGAGGCATCATGATAGAGATGTTATCAGTTGAAAAATTTACAGAAAAGTCTCGATTTTCATGTTAGAAAAGGACAGGCTCAGAAACTTTGAAACTCTGGGAAAGATCCCCACCTACCTAAATTACCAGACTTCAGTTGGCAGAGGGCTTGGACCCATCTGCTTTATTTTGATAGATTTTGTTCCTCTGTTTTATGTTTGCTACTTGCTCTTTCAAGTTGTTCCATTTCCCTCACTGTAAGCTGCCCTGAGCCTTCCTTGGGAAGGGTGGCATAACTCAAATAAATCGGTTGTAACCAAACACAAGCTTTGTGTTTGGCCTTAGAGAATTCAAAATTAATGTTTTGATAGTTCAACATATGCTTCACACAATAAGGTATTTCAGGCTTTTCAGATGCCTCTCAACCTGGGCAGCAAAACCAGCTTCCATCCTACCCTGTCAGCTTATCCTGAAGGCTTATTGCTGCAATATGCAGGTGAAACTTGATTAGAAAGGCTAACTTCATTTAAAAAAAACACCTTCCTTCTTTTACTTCAAAACACTTATGTGTGCGTGTGTATACCTTGCTCACCTAACAAGTCAAGACTACTTCCACAAACCTATTCAGAAAGCACAAGCAAAGCCCAGAGCTCAGGCGGGTTTTCGGACTGAAATAAAGATCACGGCAGACAGGAGAGTTCTTAGCAGTGGGGGAAATGGGAATTTAATCTGGGACACAATTTGTTCCACAACAGACATAAAACCAACCATCCTGGGGAGACATTTGGGGTGTCACATGCTATAAACACTCATTCAAGGCAATGCCAGTCTGGCTGATGGGAAGCTCATAAAAGTTGTGCCACCTCCTCTGAGTTGAGCAGGGTGTGCAGACAGATACAGGTGTAAGCAGTAACTCATTCAGCTAAGGCTGTTGCTCCCCTGCTCTGGGCTTTCCTGACAGGCTGCCAGCATGAAAAACCTTTACTACCATCTCAAGCAAGGAGATGGAGTCCACCTACTCAGCCAGGGCCAAATTAATGCATGGGCAAACAAGGCACATGCCTAGGCCCTGAGTGAAGAAGGGACCTCCTTGTACTTATTTTGTATATTATAATTATTGAGTGAAAAAAAAAATATAAATATACAGTATTAAGTAGGGGCCCATGAGTTTGTTTGCCTAGGGCCCACTAAAGAGTTAATTTGGCCCTGCACTCATTGTCTCTCAAGCAAGTGATAAGGATTTCAGGGCTAGTCAAGAAGAAAACATCTTTTATTTTTAAGGGCTCTTCAGGACTCAGAAGCACAAAGGCAGCCTTAGGAAAATAATAAGGGAGGGACAAATCTCTCATTGGACTGAGCAGCACCTGGAGTTCTGGCCCTAAACATTGCTAATTCCTGAGAGCCTTGCAAGATCTAGTGTCTTTTTCTCCCCACTGTTTAGAGTCCCAACTCCACGAGTGTAAGAATTTTGTGAGACTTCCAGATTTCACTTGCACTGAAATCCATTTCTAGCCCAGGGGGGCAAAGGCTGGAAAACACCTGAGCCCAAAATGAAGAAGGTAAATGAGGACAACCATAAAATGAAGTACTCATTAGAGCTGTGCAAAGCTTTGGGTGCTGATTTGATTCAAAGGAGATTTTGCCTGATTCAGCGGCTGAATCTCCAAATCCGAATCAAATCAGGAGACCAGTAAAAAGGTGTGAATCGATTCAAAGCTCTCTGAATTGATTCAGAAACAATTTGGAGAGCTTCAGAGATTCGGGCAGACCCTGCTCACAGCTGCAGGAAGCTGGACCTGGACTCCGAGCTGGTAAGTAGGGGGCAGGGGAGGCGTACCCCTGCCAGCCCCCATCCCCTGCCTGCTCCCCCAGGCCCCTGAGCACCTCGCAACCCCTGCCTACTCCCCCAGCCTCACCTTGGCTGCTTCGCCTGGCCCAGGTCCCAGCTCTCTAAAAAAACAAAGAAATCCACCCCCACAAACCATTGATGGGGCTGGGAGAGCAGGCAGGAGATGGGCCTGTCTGATTCGGCTAAATTGGAATTGATTCAGGACAGTGATTCGAATTGCCATATCAAATCACTGTTCCCCGAATTGGCTGAATCCGAAGAGAATACTAGCCGCTTCACACAGGCCTAGTACTCATTAAAGGTGCTTTTATATACATGTACTCTCTGAAATATGAACTTTCAGCTCTACACGGGAGAACTTTTACAATCTTTTCTCCAATGCCTGATGAAGGGTGTTTGTGCCCAAAAATAATTAAAGAATTATTTTTGAAAAAATCTTGTTGGTCTAATAAAATATACAATTTCTACTAGGACTCCTGATCTCTCTCTCTCTCCCTCTCTCACACACACACACGCCCCACCCATGGCTCTGGAAATGACAACCAAACACATGGTTGTGTTATGCATTAGTGGTGTAGGTTGTAGCTGTGTTGGTTTAAGGACATAAGCAGACATGGTTCTTTGGCCATGGGATATCTTTTATTAGACCAACTAAATAGTTGGAAAAGACATGTCCTAGCAAGCTTTTAGGTTTAAAAACCCTTCGTCAGGCAGTTGGCGTGTGCTCTTCCTGGATGCAATGAACGGTAAGGAAGCCAGAGGCTGGTCTGCATGCAAGAACGCCAGTCAGAGAAGATGTAAATTTAAGAGTCTGTGGGTGAGAGATAGGCTGCTGCGGGGGAATGAAAGTAGCTGTATATACAGCCAAGCCCTCAGATACCACTGAATTTGCACTGAGGAGAACACATGGGATTTACATCTCACAAACCTCAAAAAGGCTTTCACTCAACAAGGACACTCCTCCAGAGACAGACTGCATGTTTGAAAGAGCCCCCTGGATACCACGTGAAGAAGTGCTGCAGTACAGAAGGAAAACTCCCATGAATCGCGTCGCGGGATGCAGTCCTAGGGTCGCCGTGCTCTCCCTACAGTCCGCCTCTGCACCGTGCCAAGCGTTCTCCAACCACCCTCGGAGTCCCGCCTGCCACGTCTTTGATCCTGTGCATTTACTGTAGGGAGGCCGCCCTTCCTTCCCTTGGCTACGTGCCAGACCCACCTCGGCCTCCTGGCACTTGGGCGTCCTACAGCCCTGTCCCGCGCCCTGGCTACGCTCTGCCCCTTCCCAGCCTCAACCCGCTCGGGCTCCCTGGTGCCTCGCCTTGCTCCATACCTCACGGTGCTCAACGGCCGTCACTGCCCCCCTCTCTCTGGGGCTTCTCGCTCACCCCGCACCCCACTGGCGCTCAGGTCCTCCACGGCCTTGTTTGCTCTGCCTTCTGGGCTCAGGCTTCTCCCAACACCGCGCCTTGGCCTCGGCACTGGGGGGGTGATGCCTCCCGCTCTGCTGCGCCGTTGTGGACGCTCTGGGTCAGCGCCCTTCCTGGCAGTCTGGGAGGCTGCACCCTTTTCGGCTTCACGGTCACTGCTTCTCTCTCTGGGGCTCCTCAGCAGTGCTCCCCACTCTAACATGGCTCCCCTATGTGGCCTTCTCCACCCTCTTATAGCCTCACCCGAACCTCTGGTGTGACAACAACCAAGACACAAGCCCCTGGGCTATAACACAAATCTACACCTTGTGGCTAAAACGTCCTCCGAGCCACACTGCAGGTGTTCCTTCTCTCACCCATGTCCCTAGCTGCTCGCACATCCAGGCCTTTTCCCTTTCACACATTCAGGGCCGAGCTCCTTCCTCCTTGGCCACCGGCTGCCCTCTCTCTATGGGCTTTGGCCTGCGATTTATGTCTGAGCCAGGCCCTGCCAAACAGGTGCGTGTCCTTAGGGGCAACCGGCACCTGAGCCACTACTCCGGCTTTCCAAGTAGCAGGCACCTTAGTGCCCTGCTATAAATCGCACACTACTGGTTATGACATATCACCCCTCCCTCACACCTATATGGAAAATCCTTAAACAATTGCAACCCACACTAGAAGGAGACCCCGTTCTTAAAGAGATCTTCCCAGAACCCGCCATCCTAGCCTTCAAACAAGCACCGAACCTCACTAATCTCATCACCACGAGCAAACTTCCTATGGCCCAAAACGCACCAAAAGGATCCAGACCATGCCACGACAAGAAATGCAAAACCTGTCAACATATCTACTCCCCCTGAAAAAATGACTATGCCCCACAACAGAATCAGTCTTACAGCTGCACCTCCAGAAATGTAATACATCTCATCCAATGCACCAAATGCCCTGATGGATAATTCGTAGGAGACCAAACAACAGCTGTGCACCAGGATGAATGCACCCCAGAAACCTATCAAAGACAGGAATACCCAGTTACCGGTGGGGGCACATTTCTCACAAACAAACCACTCTCCCTCCAATCCCTCAGTCCTGATCCTCCAAGGGAATTTACAAACCACTTTTCACAGACGAGCCTGTGAGCTTCACTTCATCAGCCTCCTGGATACAAAAAATCATGGACTAAATATAGACTTTGGATTTATGACACATTATGACATCTGAGTCCCCAGGTACCTCTTCACTATTCACATGCTACATTCACCCTCTCCCCCGCAGCCTGTCTCTCACCCACTGACTCCTCAGTTTATATCTGCACTGACTGCCTGTCGTGCTGCAGCCCAGCCTCTGGCTTCTTTACTATTCCTTCCATCCAGGAAGAGCGCACACCAACAGATGCTTCCTCAGCCTGACGAAGGGTTTGCAAATCTGAAAGCTTGCTAAGATAAATTTTTCCAACTATTTAGTCGGTCTGTTATGCATTAGAGAATTCAATTAAAAGTCCTATCATAGCCCATTGTACACATCACTCAAAACACTACCTTGGGCTTTTCATATTTCTCTCAGCCTGGGCAATGAAACCAAGTCTCAGGTCTGTTTAGGCCAATCCTTAGTGCTGCCACATGCATTTGAAACCTAGTTGGCTAAAGCTTACCACCTCACAGCATTTGCAATGTGTGCAGTACCTGTTGCTCACTCGGATCAGTCAGGACAATTCACCATCCTTCCCACAAACTAAAGTCTCCAGGGAGAGGGCACCAGGAAAGCCCAGACCTCCAGCAGGTCACATGAATGGAGGAGAATGGCACTTGTCCACCCCAGAACTGTTTGCAGCAGGGGAATTTGGGCTGGGACACAATTTGTACCACCACAGACACCAGTCCAGTTCTGGTGTGTTTGGGCTGTTGTGTGCTTTAGGTACTTGCTCTGAAGCCCCAGCAGCCTGGCTCTTGGAGAGCTCCTCACAGTGGCTTGGACCGAAAGGTTCATCGGTTCCTCTGAGCAGGGCAGAGAGCCAGATTCAGGTGTAAGCAATAAGTCATTAGAGTCAGCCTGCTGCCACCCATCTCCAGGATCCCCTGACAGAGGCTGCTCTCTGCCAGCTTGGAAAGCTTTTGGTAATGCAGCAAGGAGGTGGTGTTCACTTGCACAAGGTCTCACTCAAATAAGTGATTAGCATTTAGTGGCTAGAGCACCCTACGGAGGAGAAAAGTCCCTTTAGTTTGGAAGGGCTCACAAAGGCAGGCTTAGGAAAACATTATCACTCTGATTTCTCAGAGGGATGACCACACCTGTGTCGCTAATTTCTATGACACTTGTAATATGTAGTGGGTTTTCTTCCCCCTTCCTACACTGCCAGGTCCTACAGGCCCAAAATTATACTTGAGCAGCCACACATTTCTAGCTGTGGGTGCAGCCAAATGCTGGAAAACTTTTAAATCTGAAAGGGTCCTACTACAAAAATACAGACAGCCACAAATCTAGTGCCTGTAACTTTTTTTTTTGTGACAAGAGAGGGAACAAGAAGCTGGCCTCATGGGCTGTAAACACACACATGCTTGTGCTATGCCTTAGAAAATGCAAAAGAAAAAATATATAGTCAAAAGGAGACATCACTCAAAATGGTATCTTGGCTTTTTTTGTACGTCTCTCAACCTGGGTGATGAACCCAAGAGAAACCAGTGCCAGTTCTGTCCAGCCAAGAGCATTTGCTGCTTTTCTGAATGACGCTTACCTCCCAAAATTCTCTCCCGCCCTCCCTGTTATGCACCAAAGTCAGCAGAATTTAGCATTCTACAAATGAAAGCCCCTCAGAGAGGTCAAGCAAGGCCCAGACCTCACACTGGGCCTGTGGACTGAGGCGAATGGTACCCGCACACCCCAGGATTGTTTGCAGCAGGGGAATTGAGGCTGGAACACAATTTGAACCAACCCAGCTCTGGTGTATTCAGTGCACCATGCATTTTCGGTACTCTGCCAGCATGGAAAGCCTTTGCTAATGCAGCAAGATGAAGTTCACTTGCTCACTGTCTCTCAAATAAGTGATTAGTATTTCATGACTAGAGTACCCAGTCAAGCAGAAAAGCCTCTTAGTTTGGAAGAGCTATTCAGGGTTCAAAGAGGCACAAAGGCATAAACGTTATGGGTCCAGTCTCTCAGATGGCTGAGCAGCACCTCACATTTGGGCCATACATATTGCTGACTTTTGAGAGTCTTGCAGTATGAAGAGCTTGACCCCTGCCCTCCCCCTCCCCCACTTACAGTGTCAGCTCCTGGAGGCCCAGGATTATGTGAGATTTTCTGCCTTGACCTGAACAAACCCACATTTCTAGTTGCGGGTGCAGACAAAAGCTGGAAAATGGTTGAAGCTGAAATTGTCAAACCAAAGTTAAGTATATAAAGAGAAAAACTAACCAAACAAAACACAAAATAAGGAACAAGTAATTAGTGGGTAGAATTACCTTTCAAGTAAAAAAACCAACATTCATTTGTAAGAGCTCCACAGGGTTGTGAGAAACCCAACAGGAGTTTAAGAGATACTCAGGCTTTGCTTGAACTAAAATGCATTTCAAGCTCTGGGTACAACAAAAGCTGAAAAAAAACCCCTTTTAAACCACAAGAAATGTCAGAACCAGGAAAACAAGCAGCAAGGCAACCTTTGACAAGCACTAAATTTGTGGTTATCTTTTCTTTTCTTTTTATTTGGTAGTGAGGGGGATTTGAGGGAGAAGGGAAGACCTGGCTCCATCAAACACAAGCTTGAATTATGCCTTAGCTGACTGTAATCTAAGTGTTGCGGTAGCTCAACGTACAAATCCCTGAAAACACGAGCTTGGGTTTTTCCATATTCCTCTGAACTTAGACAGTGAAATGAAGAGAAATCAGGCTCAGTTCTGTACAGTCAGTTTATTCTGGAGTACTGCCATGTGTCCTTTTGATTCCCCAGATGCAACCCCACGCCTGCAAAGGCCCAGGCCAGAAATTTGGGGCACTAGAGCACACCTCCCTGCTCAGCTGGAGCAGACAGCTTGGGCCAAGGTTAGCCCTCCCACCCTAGCAGGGGTTTGCAGGGGAGGTGCAAAGCATCCTGAGATATTGGGGGACTGTTAGTTAACTTAAATCTGGAGGGGATTTGGGACAAGTTCAATAAGCTAATTTAACCAAAATCAAAGAAGTCTGATACTGCATCCATCCAGGTTTATCTTAAACTGGTTTAAGCCCTTTTGAAAGCAGTTTATGTGTGCTGGACTTCTGTTGTGTTACAGATTTGAACTGGTTTCTTGTCACTTATAGTGGGGGCTTGTGTGTGATTTGTCCCCAGCCTTGGACTGAGGTGATTACCACCTGAACAATCAGCAGGTGAATTAAGGCTGGGACACAATCTGTGCCACAATAGACATAAGTAAGTCCAGCTCTGGTTTATTTGGGGTGTTGTCTGCTTTAGGTACTCGCTCTGGGGCGCTGGCAGTTGGCCGCCTCCTCCCAGTGGCTTTGTCCTAAAGGCTCTGTTAGCCCCTGGGCAGGGCAGAGTCTGAAGCCAAGTAAAAGAGCCAGCTTTTGGGCTGCTCTCTGCCAACACGGAAACCCACTGGTGATACACAAGGAGATCGAGTTCAACAACTCACTCTCTCAAACAGCTGGCTAATATTTCTGTCCAGCGAAGCAGCATGCTCCCTTCATTTGTTAAGGCTCCTAAGAGATGTGAAGCCCAGGGACAGCCTTCAGGGGCTGATATTTTTCAAAAGCCTGAGCGTCTATGGCAGACAAGGTTCTTTGGGTAAAACTGATATCTTTTATTAGACAGACTCAAATAGTTGGAAAAATTTTTCTAAGCAAGCTTTTGGGTATAAATATCCTTTGTCAGGCTGAGGAAGCTGAGCAGCTATGGTAATTCTGGCTATAAGTATTGCTACCTGTTGTGAGTTTTGCAGTATGTAGTGACTTTTCATAGATTCATAGATATCAGGGCTGGAAGGGACCTTGGAAGATCATTGAGACCAGGCCCCTGCCCCAGGGGCAGGGAGTCAGCTAGGGTGAAAGGATCCCAGTAAGATAAATGTCCAATTGATTTTTAAAGGAGTCCAGAGTAGGTGTTTGCACCATCTCTGGCAGCAGTCTGTTCCAGGCCTTGGGGGCTCAGACAGTAAAGAAGTTTTTCCTTATGTCCAGCCTGAAACGGTCTTGGAGAAGTTTGTGACCATTTGACCTTGCCATCCCATGGGGCGCTCTGGTGAACAGGCATTCTTGATGTACACCCCTTATACACTTGTGTGTTTTTCTTACTCAAGAATCCTATGATTAAGTGATATTTTCAGACTTCACTTACAGAAAAATGAATACAGTTCTAGCCCTGCATGCAAACTTAAACTTAAAAAAACCCTTTTGAATCTGAAAGGATCAAAACTAAGAAAGCAAAATTCAACACAACTACAGGTTTCATGCCTCTTGAATTACTGTGATTTTTGTTTGGTTGGTTGGAGGAGGGGAAGTGAGGGAGACATTGTAACCAAAGACAAGCTCATTATGCATTAGAGAATTTAAATGAAAGTGCTTTGATATTACAAGGTACACAACACAAAACACCACCCTGGCCTTTTCACATTTCTCTTAACGTGGGGGATAAAACTAAAGGGGACCAAGGTCACTTCTGTTCAGTCAGATCCTTATTAGTACTGCCACATGCATCATGTGCATTTGAAATCTTGCTGAGACAAGAGCACCTTAATAATGTCACTTTTGGGGGGGGATTTCATTATCTTCCTTTTACACCAACCCCCTGCACACATGCCCCAGCTCCTGTTACTCATCTGAAGCATGAACCTGCCCACTGATCAACACACCCGCTCAAAGGGCACAAAGTCCAAAGCAGGTCAGCATCACCTAACGAAGCAACAATTGTATCGGTGGAATTTAACCTGGGACACAAGTCTGTACCAGAAGTACAAGCCTCTCCAGTTCTGGTGTGTTTGGGGTATGACATGTTTTAAGTACTCACTGTTGAGCAACCAGCAGCCGGGCTGTTGGGGAGCTCTTTACAGGGGCGCTCAGAGGATCTGAGCAAGGCAGGGTGTTGAGACAGGGTAGAGACGGGAGCAATAAGTCTTTAGGGTCAGCTTGCTGGGCTCACTTCTGGGCTTCCCTGCAAGAGGCTTCTGGACCACTGTACCAGCATGTGAGAGCAATAGCTCATTAGAGTCAGCCTGCTTCACCCCACCTCTGCTTCCTCGACAGAGGCTGCTCTCTGCCAGCATGGAAAGCCATCCATAATGCAGCAAGGAGAAGGAGTTCACCACATCTCAAATAAGTGATTAGTATTTCATGACTAGAGTACCCAATGGAGTAGAAAAGCCTCGTAGCTTGGAAGGACTCTTCAGGGTTCAAAGAAGCACAAAGACAACATTATGGATCTGGTTTCTCAGAGGGCTGAGCACCGTACCACCTCAAGTTCTGGCCATACAGGGTGCCGACTTCTGTATTCAGCAAGACAACAAAGTATAGTAGTAATAACAGTGTCCCTCAGACATGTAGTAAGTATTTCCTGGTTAGAGCTTGTAAAATAGAAACTCCTATTACTTTGTAAAGGCTCCAAGAACCTAGGGCCAGGACTAGAAAGTGTCATGGGCCTGATTTCTCAGAGGAGAGAGTAGCACCTGGAGTTTTGGCTGTAAGGGTTACTAAGTGTTATGCTTTTCTCAAAATGTAATGAAGTTAGTTCTCCTGGAACTGAGGCTGTAAGAGGAAATATATAAAAGGTGCTCAGCCTTCACTTAGGAAAAAAGAAAAAAAGAAAAAACATTTCAGGCTAGAAAACATGTGAACCCTAAAAAGGTCAAATCAAATGACTCAATAAGGACAACTATATGTTTACAGCCAGAGTATTACAAAGAAATCAGATAAATAAGTTATAGATGTACATCCCTCTGTGTGCACACCCCCCCAGTCACCTAAACAGGTTAGTAGTTTCATCAGAACTCCTGCCAGTCAAAGCCCCTACTCAAGAGCCAGAGGCAAAGCACAAACCTCATAATATTAGCTCTTGGGCGCAAGCCAAACAACAACAAAAAATTAAAAAAAAAAAATTCGACCTGAGATGTTTTTACCCCAACAGGAACAAACCTAACCAGTCCTTGTAGCATATGATGTATTCACTCCAAGGCACTCCTACTATCGCCTCTGGAATAGCAGGAGCACTCCTTCTTGGCTTGGGCTCATCAGTGAAGTCAGTTGCTCTCAAAACAGCAGCACGTGACTCTAGGTACAGGTGAAAGCAAGAAGTGGTTAGGTTCTGCCTCATATGCCTCAGCTGTGTGCTCCCATGACCAACGCTTTTGTGTTCTGTCCTTTCCTAATACAAAAGGTGGTGGAGTTCACTAATTAACTGCATTGTTAAAAAAAAAATGATTTGTGTTTAGCAGTGAGAATAACCTTCAGAGTAGAAGACTGTCTAAGATGTAAAGGCTCGAAGGGATGCTAAGAAGGCTGAGCCAGACTTAGAAAAATTTGGTACGTTTGATTTCTCAGATCATCACCTGGAGTTCTGGCAATCAATGCTGTTTTTTTTCCTCCCTATTTATTTATTTGATTCATCCCATAAAAGGCTCAGGGCAGCTTATGGTAGCAGAAAATAAGTCTTTATATCTATAATACATCTATTTTTTATATATATAATATTATATATAATTAATAGTGTATATATAATGACTTATTTGCTGTTCCTGTAAACTGCCCTGAGCCTTTTGTCAAATAAATAAATAAATAAATGGGGGGGGAAACACCACTTATTGCCAGAACTTCAGGTGCTGATCTGAGAAATCAAACATATTAAATTTTCCTAAGTCTGGATCGGCCTTCTTAGAGAGACAGAGGGTGTGTGTGTGTGTGAGAGAGAGAGAGAGAGGAAATTATAAGACAATTCCACAGACAATAAATCCAGACTTAACCCCACTTCCCATCCTTCCTCACTGCCAAAAGCCTGATCAAATACAAAGGTCTTACATCACTTCTGAAAAATGTCCAGGCTCAGGCACTGGCAGGCCACAAAGGGGAGTGAGCTCTACAGTTGAGGAATGACTTCCAAGAACAACCTCCCACATCTTTTTGCCAAATGTCCTTGGTGCACAGGTGGAACTTGCAGGAGGTTGCCTCTAGTTATCCTTAGGGGTCAGAACGGGACATAATGGTGAAAGTGCTCTCTTTTGTATATAGGGCCCACATCATTAGGGGTCTATAGAGCAAAACCATCCCTTTGAATTGCACCCAGAAAGTATTGAAAGCCTATGAAGACTCTGCAGCACTAGGATAATTTGCTCCTGGCATAACACTCCTGTCAGGAAGGTGAGCTGCCACATCTTGCACCAGCTGCAGCTTTTGAAGGGTCTTGAATGGCAGCCCCACGTAGAGCAAACTGCAGTAGTGCAACTTTATGAGCCCTGCTTTATGTAGTGGCTTTTCTCTCTCCCTCTCAGAGAGAACTCTCCTAGAGTTCAGTGATTATGTGAGAATCTCAGCTTGCATGCAAATAAAGGAAATTCTGTGTCTAGGTATGCACAAAAGCTGAAAAACTTTTGAATCCTAAATGTTCAAAACTTAGAGAGCAAATAGAGAAGCACAAATTTGGATCTCTTCATACATATTTCATAGTTTCATAGTTTCTAGGGTCGGAAGGGACCTGAGCAGATCATCTAGTCTGACCCCCTGCCATGGCAGGAAAGAGTACTGGGGTCAAAC
>NW_017728933.1:2306526-2323733 GCF_001723895.1 Crocodylus porosus | reverse complement strand
CCGGTACCTCACCAGAGCACCACGAGTGCTCGTAAAGCCATGCCAGGGGACTTGCAATGACCTCGGCCAGTTCCTTTAGAACTCTAGGGTGGAGAGTCTTTGCCTAAAGGAAAATACATACTTACATTCTTTACTAAATAGAGGCCTCCATTGCAGAAGAGGCATCTACCTTGCAATAATAATCATTGCCATTGATAAGAGTACCTACCATCCCCAAGGATCTAAAAATAGTTCCTAAGCAATATATTTCCTAAGAAATGCAGCTGCTTCTGGGGTGTGGTTGCTTGACAATACACAGAAAATCTGTATAAGGGGAATTTTAGTGAGGTGAAATCTAGCCAACTTACTGTGACTCACACCCTTACGTTTCTGAAAAGTATGAGGGGGTGATCCTTATAAGCCATACGTAACTGAAATATGAAGGATACAGGTGCAGGCAGTAGCACAATTTTGTCTTTATGGGAGACAGAATTAAAACAATAGTTTTAGAGTGAAGGTTCATTGTACTATTTCAATGCACCTTCACCTCCCATCTTCACTTCTTATCACTATTATTTCTATTGCAGTATTACACAAAGAACTCAGTGCCATACAGACTTTCATTGTGGGCTAGGTACTACATAATCAGTGAGTGGGAGTCTGGCCTAAGACGCGTACAATTTTAATAGGGTAGGAAAAAGGAAACGTGGTATCCTAGTGTAAAAGGGGGAGAACAAGGGGAATTGATGACTTGACCAGGTCACGGTGGAAGCCTATGGCAGGCCTCAGGATTGACTCTATCATGCTGCTTTTCACTTAGTTTGATTTTTTTCCAAACATGTTCCCACTGAAGTGATCATTCTGAAGTGTGTGCTCCGCAGTCCCTCAATATCCTCATTGGGTCCCTAACCCCCTTTTCAGACAAAGTCTGGAGCTGGCCTTCAGCAAAGGTCCCTTCTGATATACAGACTGGTGAGGAGTTTGCTCACTCCTAATATGAAAAAAAAACCCCACCCTGGAAGCAAAATCAGGTTTAGTAGATAATCTGTGTTTGATTTCAATCCCCTAGCTGCCTGGGCTAGTGAAAAAGTGACCTGTAAATCATTCCCAAAGCACTTGTAGATACACTGTAAACTAATTAATATCAGAATTATTGATGCATAGCAAATATTTTGCAAGGGATTTATATGTAACCCTGTCACCATTTTACACATCACAGCATTGATTTATAAATCATTGAACAAACAGTGGCATGTCCAATAAATACTTTATGAATGTTTGCCAACAAGTTATCGTACATAATGTGCTATAAATACATTGGAAATACTGTGCAAGTTATTTATAAATTACATTTTACATACTATCTATTATGGCTTAGAAATGCACTCGTTCTTTTACCACCTAGATAAAACTTGTCAAAGGAAGGTTGCATTTCACTTAGGGTTTAATGGCAGGGAATGTGTAATTTTTGTCTCCATCCCCAGCTATTAAAAAAACAAGCACCTTCATTCTTTCTCCCATGCTACCCCTCAAGCTGAGGAGTGGCACCTCACTACTCTCCTTAAATGCCCCCCTTAAAATGCTCTTTTATTGGCAAAGACTTGATTTATTAAGTCTAACATCAGCATCTATTGTACACTTTGCGCTCTGTCATTAGCCTGGAGCCAGCTGCTCTCTTTTCTCTTTTACATAGATAAAAGATCTTTGAGGGCAGAGACCATCTTCTCATTCTGTTTTTGAACCGGGCCCTGGCTCATGACTGGAGTTCCTAGGAAGAAGAAATGCAATAAATAAGGGTTGAATTGCTCCAGGCTTGACTCATCCTTTTTCTACTTCTAGCTGCTTCTTTCTACTTCCAGCTGTAAAGTTCATGCCTCAGCTATTTTGTGTCTTTGGCAGCAGGGAAATAGCTAGGGAGTGTGCCTCACCACACCTCAGTCCTACCTGCCAGTAGGCAGTGCCCTCGTAGCATACCTTGTTCTGGGGGGGGGCCCTGATATTGGGGCAGTCATAGTGACATCAATATTAAAGCCAGGAAAGACCATTATGATTGTCTGTAGGCAGAGAACTTCATCCAGTAACTTCTGCACCACCTGGGTTACCCCTACTTTTGGCTTCACAGGAGTCAGTCAAAAAAAATGTTTGATGGAATAATAGTTCTGGGAAGATGCAAATCCATTTACGTTGAAATGCATTGCAAAATCAGATCACTTGTGTCAGAATTTTCCTTCAGCAGAAGCCAGAAGAGAACCGCAGCTGTCAGACCGTCCTGCTGCAGAAGAAAATGTTTTTCTTTCAATTTAGAAGGGCCTTTTTGTTTTTTGCATGATTATTTTGCAACACACCAGATACCACAAGGCAACACAACGATATCTTGAAACAAACAAGCCAATTCTTAGCCCCAAATGACTCTGAAACACAAGTAATATAGCCACCTTTCCAGCAGACAGGATTCTTCCCCTTCCTTCTTCCTCTACTGCCCTTCATGCTGCAGAGGAAAAGCTTATTAGTGCGCATCCATGCCCAAGCTAAGATGGTTGCATTACCTTCGCCGTGGGAGGTAACTCACACAGTGTGTCTTGCTGTGGTATTCCCTGGCACACTACTGAGGTGATATAGATATGGAGCCCCGCAATCCCTCTCGTGGAATATTCATTTTTCTAAATGACTGTGGTGTGCTCGACTCCCATGCTGTGCTAGAGTGATCCCTTTTTAAGTCAAAATCCCAAGAGAACTTTGGAAGAAAAAGCTTTTTTTCCCCTCTTCATCAGTGTATCAAGTTCCCCTAATTCCTACCATGCTAAAAGTACTTTCTTAGCAAAGGAGAGTGCTTCAGATCACTGGGGAGTCTGGCGCACTGATTGGAAGGAAGTCGCAAACTCCCATAGCTGTTGCATTAACATAGACTGAACTGATTGTTTCTTTTTAGGCATGTAAGACAGCCCAAGGGAGAGCATGTTTTAAATATCTATTTTTGTATTATTCTTATTATTATTTACGATTGATTTATGTCCCAGTCCTACCCAGAAGCTCTCATTGAGATCAACAGCCTATTGTGCTAGGCACTGTACACACCTTCAGAGGCCATCCCAGCCCAAACTAAATAAGAAGTACAGACAAGTACAGACTAAATAAGAACTGTGGACAAAAGATAACAGGGGGAACTGAAACAACATGATTCTCCCAAGGTCCTGTAGCAAGGCAGTAGCAGTGCTGAAAAGAGGACACAAGTCTCTGGAGTGACACTCACACCACGCATGCAAACACACACAAAGAAACAGAGAGAAAGAGAGGTAAGAAAGGATGCTGTGAAAACAATGTTTTTGGCATCTGCTGACGGTACCTTCTCAAAAAAAACCTCTCCTGTTACCTGTCGTTAAATCATAGAATGAAAACAAACGATAAATTTAATGTTGCTCACTTAAGACTTAAACCTGCCTTAATAATTTCTTTGGCTTGATGTTTTTAAGGCCGCTAAAGAGCCTCATCTCTTTGCAGCTAGCAGATAATGTGCAAATCCATCTCTGTAGTCAACAGAATGCCAGGAAACTGCGGAGTCAGCACTGCTGGGGAACATGCCAGCTGTGTTTAGAGGAAAGAAATGTGGAATATCCCTGTCCTCAAATGTAGCTTATTTGCAGTGTACCAGAAATGTGCCCTCATGCAGTATAGCGGGTAGGATCCCTAACAAGGGCTTAATGTAGCTTTCGACTAACATTGCTATACATTTGCTCCCATAGTTTAATTTAAACTGATCCCTTTCCTGGTTTTTAATGTGTCAGCCATCAGGGCATCAAGGCAAAACCAGGATATCAAGCACTAGTATAACCTGCTGGCGTAGGGCTCGACATAGCCTTCCTTTCCACTTCTCATAGCCCAGAATTTGGCTGCAGGATGGATGCATTCTTGCTTTCCCTTGTCCCTTTGCTGCCCCCCTTACCCAGCTTACTCTGTAAACCAACTTTTCCATGCAATCGTTTCACCGTGTAGGCTGCAGATGTGGTCAGTGATTGACTGACAGATGGAAACCAAGGGTTTAGTTCAAGCCAAAGTTATAAATGATATGTGCTTAAGTTTGTATATGATCCAAGCAATAAGCTTGCATGCAAACAATAAACAGCAGCTTGGGAACATAGTGTAAGAATTTGTTTATTGAGGCAAGCAATATTAGGCTAGACCAAGTGCAAATAACTGCTGTTTGGAAACCACATAAAAGTAGCACTTGTCATTATGTGTAGAAAAGAAATGAAAGTGGAGTTAAAAGTGCTCTGAGTGTGTGACTCCAGGAAAGGGGTTCACTGTCAAAAGCCACCTGTTATCAGCCTGGCCATTTTCAAATGAGTTATGCTATACTTCAGAGGTGTGGCTAAAGCCAGAAGACCCCAAATCTTGTTTCAGAGTGAACCTCTGCAGATGGTATAAGCAGCCTGGTCATCCAAGTAAAAGGACCCGGATGTGTGAAGTAGCATTCTTGGGTGGTGAAGGGAAGAAGTAAGAAATCCTTTCTTCCAAAATCGTTATTTTCACAAGGACATAAATCCTACCTAATTCGCATCTTCCAAGTCTGTAGAAAAAATGGTTCAGTTCAGGTCCCAAAGTCTTTGTGGAACAAAGAAATGTGAACCAAGCCAGAGAATATTTATTTAAATAAGCTGTATACTAATATTGCTGATGAATTTGGAGACCTCAGCAAATTCAAGGTGACTTGCTTCCAATCAGCAGGCCGCCCTCTTTCTCCCTCCTGAGTCTCCTCTGCCAGTATAGACAGGAAACTGTATTGTGCTGTTGCAAACAGAGAAACAGGCATTGAGACTAAGTGTTTATTCTTGTGCTGTCTGGTGTAAACAATAAAACTTGGTCTATAGACAAGTCTCGTCTCCTTTTTAGTAATCTACCCTCCATGGTAATAATATCCTATCTGCTAAGAGGGAACAGGGGATCATTGGGAAGTGTAACTGTACCTTCGATTGGTGTATAAAAGGGGTAATCATTGAGGTAATTCTACCTGTACCTGAATTCTGCACCTAAGCTTTTAAAAAAGGTTCTAATAGTAGATGGGCTGTAGTCTTCTCGCTTGAAAAACTGAATGGTCCCACTATAATACCACTATGGTATCACCATCACACACGGGCTGTGCGAAACTTTGGCAGCTGATTCGATTCGGAGGAGATTCAGCCCCATTTGGGGACTGGATCTCCGAATCAGCAGTTCTGTTTAAAAGTACCAAATTGATTTGAAGCATCCAAATCGACTCAGAAAAGCTTCAGAAAAGATTCAGATGCTTTGGAGATTTGGCCATAGCCTAAACAGGCAGCTGACACAGCTGCCTCCAGCTCATAAGTCTGTTGGGGTTGTGGGAGGGGGAGGGAGGGATTGGGGTAGGGGGCGCATGTTACTCAAGGAAGGTAGGGGGCACGCAGGATGCAGGCACAGCAGCACTGGAAGTGGGGGCTCTGCCCTGCTGCTGCTTGCCCAGCCAGGGCAGGAGGGGGAGGGCTGGATGCGGGCATGGCTTGCTTCAGGTGGAAAGCGGCAAATGGCAGCAGGGCAGAGCTCCTGCTCCCAGTGCTGCTGTGCCTGCATCCTGCACCCCCCCATGCTGGCTTGCAAGTGGCAGCAGGACAGAGCTCCTGCTCCCAGTGCTGATGCAGACACGGTAAGCCAAGCAGGGGGGGTGATCCCCACTGCCCTGCACTGCACAGGCGGGCTCTGCCACAAGCCCCCAGAGGCCCTGTTCACCGCTGCAGCATCCGGTGAGTGCGGGGCATTTTTTTTTTGTAAAGTGCCGGGACTAGGCTGAGGCTGGAGAGGGGATGGGGTCTTCACATAACACCGCCTGACAGGTATAATCTCTGTGTCTTACCAGAACTTGATTTGAATGCTTAAAGTTACAATCAGCTATCGGTTGTGGACACAGCTAGTTGTCCATCTCCCCTTCCCCCACCTACATACTCTATTACTTGGTCCAGTTAATTGCTATCCTTTTCTAAAACATGCAAGGGGTTGGTTCAAAAGCTGTGCTTTGGAGGTCAGACATAAGCAACCCAATTTCTTTTTTTGCAGCAAGTAGGAATATTGAACAAACAAACTGTACCCTCTCAGACTAGTCTAACAGCTTTTTTTCTCTCTCATGCCTTCAGGAAGCCTTTGTCATTTGGGAGACAGCCCCACAGGAATAACTGTCAGGATCTCCTTATGAACAAGTGCTTGTGAAATCCCCTTCAGTGAATTCCTGTTTGCTGTGAGATGAATCACTACACACCTTACAGAAGGTTTGAAACTGCCTGAGACTTACCTGGATGAGCAGTGAAGTGCTGAGTATGACACACCTGCATAACTCACCTCTTGATACAGAGACCACCCCTCAAAATGGGTTTCATCTATCAGCACACCTGACTATGATGTGCTAAAGTAGAGACAGGGTATGAAATTAAGCCCTACCAAAGGATGTAATAGGAGGTATTTTGTCTCTACACTCCTGTGGTTCACCAAGGAACAATGAGATTATGATATGTTTGTAAATATTCTAAAAAGTGGGCACTGAAAGAGATTTTCCTCAGCCATTATTCAGGAAAAGCATAGAAATGCACAGGGCTTTTTTTATATAGACTTTTTTTTTAACTCATTTGGGGCTACAGGGAGGGGGTTTCAGAGTATATGCCAGTTATATTTCAAGATTTGCCCCAAACCACAAATGCTTCAAACTTAGTTTTCTAAAAAAGAAAACTGAGATTGCACTGTTTTCACATTAATCCAGCACCACAGGCTTCAAATGAAAACCGCCAAGTACCATCAAAGTTCAGGAGAAAAAACAAGCAAATGAACCAGAGAGTTAGAAACAGGCACTGTCAAACCTCTGACTGCAGCACAGGTAGAAGGAACCAGCCAATTTGGGAAACAATGGCAACTTAACAACTGCATCATGCCACAGCTGTCAGTTAAGGGCCAGTCACCTCTATGGGCTTGCACTGCCTGTGCTGGAGTCCTCCTTCCTCTGAGATGTAAATTGTAAGAATGGATTCAAATCATGGAAATACAGGGGTGGGGAGAGAGTGAGTGAGTGAGTGTGTGGTACTTATAGCTTCTTTTCCTGTTCATCTTCTCTTTTCTGAACCTTTAGTGTTGACCTGAGTCACATGTTCAATTTTTTCTTCATGAAGGTTGGAAACATTTTTTTTCTTTAACAAAGAAAGCAGGGATCCTCCCAAAGTCATATGACTCCTATAGCTTGGGCTTTAAGAAAACTCTTGCATATCATGAGACCTGGCAACACGGGATTCATTCCTCTGAATAAAGACCCAAACATTTTCCTGTTGCTGATGTTGCCAAGATAGGCTGGCACTTTCTTTTACTGGGCTGAAACAAAATTATGCAGCTGTGTGGTATAAGCCCTGTACTGCAAAAACTGGGGGTCCAGTTTTAGTGTTAGGGGGATTGAATTGGGAGGAGCTGAATTTCAACTGTTGCCCAGAAAATTCCAAATAACATATTATGCATGGTAATGACAGCTGAGAAGTCTTTGTTAGCCATAGTTTTGCTTGGGTTTGTTGATCATGATCAATAATGGCCCCAATCTTACCCTCACTGAAGTCAGTGTAAGTTCTGTGTAGCTTTGCTGTTTGCTGACATGTATTCCTGTGTGTGACCTGAGCCAAAGCCCATTAAGATCCATTTTTTACTTCAATCAGCTTTGGACCATGCTTTTAACTTTCATTTTGGAGGTGATACAGGCTTGTATTATCCTGTACATAGGGGTGAGCATCATCCCACTTGTTGATGGGTCTCACGGGCTGCAGTGCAAACCAGGCAAGCTAATTTGTACAATGCATGTCCATCTTGTCTCTTTTCCACTAAGCTCTAATTGCCTGTTTTCCAGTCACAAGGTCTTTAGAGCAAGAAGACTCCCCCTTTGTTTCCAGGTGTATAAAATACCAAGACTATATTGTTTTCATTTAACTCCATTCCAGGACAATGTCAGTTTAAGTTCAGAAGGGACCACTGTGCTCCAGTAGTTCTCCAATGTTTTGGGGGTCACATAATCCTTTTGCATGCTGTCAGACTACCAAGCAATTCTACAATTCTGTGTGATAGATAATAAAAGAAGTAAAATTATATATCATAATAACACTGTAATTGTTGCCCACTACCATTTACTTGAAAACAAGACCATTTTTTTCCTCCAGTCAACATAGGGGGGAAAAAGACCCTCATCTTACATTTGCATACAAGGTACCTCATTAAATACAGTGTCTATTGTTAAATTGTGGCCAAAAACAGTATGTGCTCAATAATGGAAACTATGAAGTTAATTAAATGGAACCAGCGCTAAGCATAATTATAAAACACATGGCTCAAACTGAGCAAACATGCTGATGGGAACCTATCACATGGATAAGCTAGTGCATCCTATCCGAATAAGATATACAGTAGTGCCTATTAAGCACAATCCCCTGCAGACCCAACTCTTTTCCAAGTCATGGTGAACCACTATATTGCACAGATTTCAATTTCCTCTTCACCCCCCACCATGGAGCTAAAACTTCCTTTCCCATTTCCAATTATTCCTGTTGTTGCAGCAGCCTTAAATGTCTGGCAAACATTACGAGATGGGACCCCAACCAGTTAATCCAAAATCCTTCTGTCATTCTCCCCTTTCAGCTTCTCACATGTGATCAGTATGACCCAGTTTCCCATGTGGCGAAGCTGGTCAGGTTGCCCTGTGTCTCATCTGCACATGAATTTTTGGAGCATCCCAGGATTCCTGACAAGAACAACCAATTCCAGTCATGAGTGGGCAGGTGGGCTAATATGCACCCGTATCCTTTGTGGGGGTATCTGGAATATACACACATACTGACCAGTGCTGAACTGTGGGGTCACTATGGCTTGAAATCCTATTGACTCTGGTGGGGCCCAGCCCAATGAACTATATGGTAACTAATGAGCCTTTCGACTTGGACTGAATATGGTTGTACATAGTTTGTACTATATATAAGTGCCAAAGTACTGCTTAAAAGTGCGCTGATGGACTACCCGTGCTAAAACTTGCAACAATTTCAAAAAGGGTAAAATGTATCAATTCTAAATGACCTACATCTAGGCAAATTACTGTATGCAAATTACTACAGCTCTGTTTAATTTCAAGGTCAAGGTTTTCAAATGTCTTCTATGTGCTCAGGCTCTGACAGTAGAGGTGGGGAGGGGCTGTAGAGGGGAAAAAGAGAGACACAAAGAGCAAGGTGGCTACCTGATCTCCCACATTTATTTTGCTTGCTGTAGCAGTGGGAGGGGGGCAAATTCAAGGCAAACCTGTGATAATTGAATTCTATACATGGACATTTTTAAATGTTCCATATATAAAATCAAATTGTTGAGGGGGGTCATCTTATAATCAGGGTCATTCTATTTTCAAGCAAATATGGTGTATTTTTTCTTTCCCTTCTCATAATTTCCAGTTCCTTACCTTAGAAGTTTTCTGTGCAACTCAAAGTGATATGTGCACCCCAGTTTGGGGGACACTTCTTATGGTAACCTGCTGCAAGACATATACTTTAGTATATTGCCAGGTTATTTGTGTATCAAGCTCATAGCTTGTGGTTCAGTGTGCTTTTTAGAAAGACATCCAAGCTCAAAAGGCATTTATACACATGCTTCAAGACTGTGGCTGGGGTGGTGGGGAGAGTCACTCTAATTCAAACGTCTGTAGCATCTTGTGAATCAGCATCCCTGCACTTCAAAATGGCAGCAGGGGTACTTTATGCAAAGCTCCTTGAATGAGCTTTAGATAAAGTTCCCCTGCAACCATTTTGAAGAGCAGGGATGCTGATACATAAGACGCTGGAGTCTGCTGGAGCCACACTTTGAGTCTGCTCCGATACGCTGTAATAATAGCAAATCGGAGCAGCCTCACTGCTCATGTATAGGCACCCAGTTTTAGGATGTCTAATGATGGAGTATTCCCTACCTCCCTGGATGAGTTTTAATAGATAGTGGTCCTCACACTGTTAGCTTTCAGTCTGAACACATCCAGCTTCACTGTTGAAGCTTATGTGTTCGTCTGCTGAAGTAAAGACCCTCCACTATCAGAAATCATCTTTCACGGATCAAAAGCCTATTGGAATCAATTGGATCTTTTCCATTTTAACTTCAAGCAGCTTTAAACTGATTTTAAAGTCTTAAGTGATACAGACTTCCCCTGGTCCTCTACACAGAGGTAAACTTGACTCTGCTTGCAAACATCTCTGAAAGGCTGCTAACAGCCTCAGATAAAAGTCACTTATTAACTTGTCCTTGATGCAATAGAGTGAGCTTCTCTAGACTTCAAATCTCTTTTCTGAGAGGTGCAGCAGAGACAAACTAACAATGCCTTAGGATTTGTCCCCTTAGGGTAGCAGAGGCATCATGTCAGACATACTGAGAAAGCATTCAAACAGGTACTTGGCTGTGGTGTCCAACCACAAAATAATATGTTTATTTTTTTCACCACTTTTTTTGTTCTTTTATTGATAAAAACTACACAAAAGCTAACTGATCAGAATAATTAATTAAAAAACCAAAAACAATGTTACACATTCTCCTGTGTTTTAGAAATTGTGTCAGCCATTGAGTTTCACTGAAATATTCCTGCTTTGTGATTTTTCTTCCAATCCATCTTGAGTGCATTGTATCCTTTATTGGTACCCCAAAGTCCTTTATTTCTGCATATGGCATCACTGAACTGTAAATGTGTGAACTGATATTCCATCACGTTTCCCCCTTTATTTAGAGCCCAGAAGTTAAGTATAGTGTCAACAATGAAGCACAATGAAGATAGTAAAAATCAAAAGCACCCTCCACAGTGCACAGCATGTGTCTTAAAATGTACATGCACCCAAGTTTCTTCATTGGTTTCTTTGTTCTCCTGTGTCAATTGCCAATGTCCTTTTGGTTAAACACAAGCTCTAATGCCCACGTTTGGAGTTTGAAGTATTAGCGCTTGATCAAAAAACAAAAGCCAAAAAAAGAAAGAAAAAGGAAAATAAAAATTTAAAAAGAAGCAGACTTTTTTTGTTCGTTTAAAAAGAAAATAAAACCAATTTAAACCAGGCCTTTAAGAGTAATAAACACTTAATAAAGAAACCATGGCTGACCCCCCCCAACCCTACCCCCCACCCCAAACTCCCACCCATTTTTGTCTGTGGTTCTCCTTCCAAGGAACCGTGCAATGTAGAAAAATCAAATATACAAACAGAACTCTTATCCATCCCTTTATGTAGCTAGAGTGAAATCTATTTTTAATAAGAACTTGACAATCTCTCTTTAATATTTACAGTTGAGGAGTTTGTTTGAAAGTTTTAAAGCAAAGAAAATCCTGAAGTTCTCAGCGATGTACTGAAAGACAGAACTCCCGCAGTCCTCAAAGAAATTTCCTTTCGTTTGCCTTGGAACATTTGTAAGTGGAATGGTAGATTTCCCCCCCGTGCCCTGTTCTCTTCTGAGATGAAAAGTCCCTCAAAAGAACTCCCTTCCCAACCCCCCGAGGAAGCCATCTCCATCGTTAGTTTGGTATTCTCTCAATATAGATGGCTGGAGCAGCCGAACGCGCAATTGTAGCTATGAAGCTGTGGTCTCGACTGAGTTCCAAGTTGCTGGTCTCAGCCTGCTCCCGGGAGATGGTGTCGTACCCTTTATTTACATGGAGAGGCTTATGAGCCTGGCAGTATCCGATCACTGGTTGGTCATAGCTGTAATAGGGCAACGTCTTCATGTGGTGAGGAACCTGCATGAGAGGGAGACAGAAAAAAAGAGAGAGAGAAATGCATTAAATATCACAGTGGAATGGGATCTCAGTTACATTGGCCTCTAGGCATGATTACAGTACAAATTTTAAGAATCACAAAATGTGCGCACCAGCTTTTGGATCCCTTATGAGGGCCTTAGGAACAATGAGTTCTGGTTAAAACATGCATCTTGCATTTGCAGCACGTAGTTGTGCAAATCATTGGGGCTATCTGAGTTCCACTGCAGTCTGCGGTTTGACGGGTGGGAAGAATTCATGTCTGTGAATTATCTCATGTTAAAAATGTGCTAAAGCAACCACCAAGTAACGCTTCCAGATGAAAAACTCTGCATACCTTCGCTGTCTTCAAAGGATCTGTGCTGATCTACATTAGATAAGGAACCTCCTAACCCCTGAAAATTCTCCCTGAAGGCAATACGGCCCATGCTGAATCTTGTTTTTCCTCTTTTACTTAAATTGCTTTGTACCACACCTCTGCTCAACTTCCAGAATGAACACAGCCATTAGGGGTGTGCAAAACGGGCTGTATTCGATTCAGATTCAGCACAAATCAAGGACAGTGATTCGATTTGTTGATTCAGATCACTGTTCTTGATCTGATTCAGCTGAATCCAAATCTGAAGATTCAATGCCGATTCAGAGACTCAGCGATTTGGCCACAGACACAGCTTTAAATGTTTTTTCTACATACCTCCGGGTACCAGGTGGCTCGTGGTCGCTGCGATGCTGTGGTGCATGGAGCGACCCACGGGAGCGCGGGGGCCCCCCCACGTGCTCAGTGGCAAGCCCGTAAGTGGGCCAGAAGTGCTTCTGGTCCGCTTGTGGGTCTGCTGCTGAGCGTGCTGGGGAGCCCCCCTGCACTTCTGTGGGACACTCCATGCGCCCCAGCATCGCAGTGACCATGAGCCACCTGGTACCCGGAGGTATGTAGAAAAAACATTTAAAGCTGTGTCTGTGGCCGAATTTCCAAATCTTTCCGAATCTCTCCGAATCACTTCAGAGGGTTCTGATTCAATTTGGAGAGATTAGAGGGTCTCCTGATTGGATTCAGATTTGGAGATTTGGCCACCAAATTATGACAAATCTCTGCCAAATTGAATCAGGGACTGAAGCTTCACACAGCCCTAACAGGCACCCTTGAAAAAAAAGGAAAGTTGTAAAGGTTAAGCCCAACAGTAAATATTTCTAGTAAAAAAAAATTGCTATAAATCTCTTCCTATGTATGTTTACAGGCCTTCTTACTGTCTGAGATGAGAAGATCCAGATGAAAGAAACCTGGTCTTTGGGAGGAACCTCCCCCCAAAAAAACTCCCCCTACACATTTCAAGGTATTCAGCTTTTTCCAGAACTACTAGAAAACCCAAGCTTCATTTGAGCTGGGGATATTGGTTGTAATTTCAGTTTTGTAACCAACACCTCTTCATTTCCAGTTCAGAAGGGAAAATGGAGACCACAGAGGTGATTTATCACAAGTTCTTATTGCTTGGTGCACTTCATCCAGGAAGGTAGGAACAAGCAATGTATATTAGAGAGATTAAGACCAATTATAACTTTTGCAATGGTAGAGCAAATTCCTCTTCTGTCCAGAGCTGGTAGGTAGTTAGTTCTTCCTTTTTTCTGAAAACTTACTGGAGGAAGTCCAAGACTCCCCATAGCTGGACTTCAAAGGAAAATTTCTTCATCTTACATGACAGCTGAATGGCAGGAACACACAAGACAAGTTGCTCAGTGGACACTGACATAGCAAACTACAATCACTTGTGCAGCAAGTTCAGCCCCTGTGTAAAGAGGTACAATTCCCATTTGATTTCCTAGGATTTGTGCCAGTTTACGCCAAGGCTTGGATCTATCCCTAACCTTTAAAGGCAGCTCTTTATGATACTATAAAAGCCAGAAACTGTGTGTGTTCTGTAGAGCTCAGAAATTGAGGTCCTGTGCTTCACAGTAATAACACACAGTACATTAACCACCTGGGGCCCTGCATACATCTACTTCAAGCAAGAGTAAAAAGGATCAGAATCACAATAACACCCCAAACTGACATAGAAATGTGTTTTCCTTGCCAACCATTTCTCAGTACTTTTCCACACTGCCTCTTGCTCCACACAACATGTTTTCTCAGGGTCCCTCTTAGCAGACTACAGTAGGATAAGGCAAAAACCTAGTTTCTCACACATCTAATCACACACAAGGCTGGCCTGAACTGGGAATATCTGACGTTATGATGCTACACTAATACAAGAGGGTGAACATGCTGACCTTGTGGCAGAAGTTATCTGCAGAGGGGAAGCCCCCTTGTTACCTTAGCTTCACTGGTGCAACCACAGGATAAAAATGCTCCTAGGAGGAGCAGTACCATGACCTGTACAAATGGATGTTGTTTTCTCTGCTTCTGCTAATTCTGTGTCCCATCTCCAATTCTGCTCCTCACCTGCTTCCTATCAGGACCCAAACACCTTCTGGGCAATGGCCAAAAGAAAAGTTATTCTATGTTCAGGAGGTACCTTGAGAAGTGCCATCATTTTCCCAGGGAAGCAGACACTTGTAAAGTTGCTAGGCTGCTCCTTACTGAGGCGACTAACCAGAGGACTACTCATATATAAGGGTCAAAAGTTTTGAAAAAAAAAAATCAGTCCACCTTGTCTTCCTGACTTGCCAGTCTAGCAGACCCCCATCACATCACCACTGAACTTCTTGCCACCTTTATCTTCCCCAAAATACACTAAAATCTTCTACCTCCCTCTTGGATCAGAGAAGTAGTAACTGTATTTTTGACAGACAATGCAGTACCACTTCTCCCACCCCAACCTTCCCTTTTGAAACAGCACATGCCCCGCAGTGTTGATGTTCCCATTCATATAATTGTCGTCTCACTAAGTTTCCATAATAACAATTAAGTCCCAGATTTCTTTACGGGCTATGACTTTTCAAAGTGCAAAAAGCAGATAACCATAATAAAATAGTACTTAGCATTTTAGCCCCACTTTGAGCAGAGTTTATCAAAAAACCCTTGATACAGAGGCCAAAATGGAACAACTTTCACTGAACAGAATGGTAGAGACACAAAGTTTTCTTACTAGCAAATCAATGGCAAAGGCAGGAAGAAATTCCAGGCTTACGACCTGCCAGTCCCACGTTCTAGAGATCATACCACTCTGCAGCTGTTTACTGAAGCTGTTTAAGGTACGATAGCCTTTTAAATTTGGCTTTGGAACACAGTAAACTATAATCAAGTCAAAAACTTCCTCAGACAGAATAAAACAAATGTAAGGAGAGCTGCTTGCACTTGTATAATCTATCATAGTATCTGATGCAGCTTTTTGGCTCACTGTTAAGCTCCATGACAGCACAGTCCAACAGAATGAGTCAAGTCACAGCATAAAATGCAGGGTGACAAGATATTTATCACAAGACAATGCACCAGTACCCATCTGTTTGCAGCATTTTATTCTAAATGGGTTTTACATCCTCTTCTGAAAATTGTACCATGTATTAACATTAACTTGGTTTAAACTGATGCTTCATTTACTTAATGTAGTGAAAAGCATGTATATTAATAAGCAAATATATTCCCATGTCATTCAGCTATGTTGATGACAGAACAGCCTTTCTTTTGACTAAATTTGTAAATCAAAAGAGGACAGCTTAACTTTGCCCTAAATGCTTTTGTGTAAGAACACACACTGTATATTAAAGTGTTGCAGAGAGTTGATTAAGCCAATAAATGAATCTGTTCTTTGAAGTGAGTCTTGACTCTATTAACCAAGAAGTTTATTACATTAGAAGCGCTTTAAATGTTCAAGTAAGGTTTTGGGCTAATAGACTGGATTAATTAGCTGGTATTAATGGCTAAAGCCTTCACCTCTGTAGATCTTCCCTCTAAATGGTATAAACATTATAGTCTTATGGGTAGCACACTTGAAACAAACATTTCTTTACAAGTAGAATTTACATTAAATTTGTATCCGTGGGATTAACAAAAGATTCAGGAGGTGAAATTCAGGGACACAAATCTTCCTTTCCAGAGTTATTTTGACATTGGAGAGGTTAAAGGCTCACCATCCATATTGCTGAACAACAGCTCCACAACAAAAAAAGCAGAACTCAGGAGATTTTACCCAAGAGCAAATGAAATTGTACAGCCACGTTAAACACGGGATCCCCAAGGTTTCATTTCTGTTTGATTCCTCTTGAAGGCTCACTAGTGAGCTTCAGTTAAGCTGAGCATTCATGCTTATGAACATGCTTCTTACATTCACCCGTAATCAACAAAGTGCTTCATCACATGCTGCATTTTATCCATGTGCTTGAGTTCTTGCCTGAACAGGGATGGACTGAAAAACTGGGGATTCAGAAGCATGTATGGTGGCATAGATCAACTGAAGTGGAGTTATGCTGGGTATAAAATTGCTTTTTTAATGAAAAGGAAATTATATTATAACCCTTGATAAGTATAATGAAGTCAGACTTATTTAAACATTTTTCATTTTTTGGAATTGAATTTGGACATGTCTCCACCAGAGGATGGATGCATTCTTCACTGAACATCTACTAGCCAGGATCATGAAGTCCGCCATCTCTTCTAAAGGTTAAGGGCATTACAGTGTGGGTGAAAAATCTGCTGTGCAACCAAAACCTATAAGCATGAAAACAAAATCTTTAGCAACCATATAGGACCTGACTGAATGAGCTAGAAGGCTGCTTTTTTGGCTGGCTTTAATGGGATTGGATCAGGCCCTTGCTAAATATCCATGTGATGTTACCATTGTAACCTCCACCAATCTATGCTGGACTTGACCGCATAGAAGAATGGAAATGCTACAAATGCACTAAGTGGAAAACCCCATATGGGATTTTTCTCAGATTTTATGGAAAGGCAGGGGAAATGGTGGCAGGAAAGAAGCTATCATGGGAATCCCCAAGCCAGCAATTCTCAGAGCATTCCTTGAGGCCCTGCACTGACTGCTTGGTAGCTATCTCCCAGACTAGGGCAGTCCAGACCCTGCAGATGAATAGTCCCAGGTTTTCCTTCTCAGTCTCCCCATTGCCTCTTTTAAAGAAAAATTTAATCAGAGAAAAAAATCTAACAATTCCTTGAATGCAAAGCCCTATCAGATGGAGATGAAGAGTCATGGTAATTGGTCTACACAACAGGCATTTATTAAGGAGACTACAAACAATTCATGAAACCAAGATGGCTTGTAGCTTGGTCTGTGATCAAAGGACACTCCTTGGTCATGAACCTCCCCACAACACACAAACATCGCGTCACTAATACTATAACCAGAAGTGCAGCTCATCTATCTCTTTCATTTCCAGCCTGACACCTCTGCAGTTTTCAATTTGGGTTGTGGGGACCCTAGCGTAGGACCTTTTGCAGACTCAGTGGAGGAGTAAGTGATACACAGGGCAGGGATCTAGTTGATCCTGTCTCACTGGCCTGAGGGCA
>NW_017728933.1:2301424-2306426 GCF_001723895.1 Crocodylus porosus | reverse complement strand
GACTATCTGGCCTATATCACATAAAGCCTTAAAATTGGTAAGAGTTAATCTTCTAAAAAGGTGGCTAGCAATTATAGGTGCCTCCACTTCCTTGATTGCTGCCTCATTTTCAGTGTACTAAGAGTTAAAGGACAGATACCATTCCATCTAATTAGGCCTTTAAGAAGTAATTAGACAACTAAGTGCCCCTATTCTGCCCTGCTGGCATCTCTAAATAACTGTTAAAGCAAAATGTGAGTGGGTTCTCCTCCTCTCTGCTCTTTTGTCATTTAGGGAACATCTACAGTGCAGCAGCAGTAGTCCCTGGTGAGGATGTTCCCACCACAGGCAGCAACTGCTCCTATCCTGCTGAAGGCTAAGCTCACAAGATCAGCGGCAGCAGAACGACTTATTTCTGCATGTGGAACATGTGTATGAGCAGGTGCGCAGGGAATGACAGGGAACATCCCAGCAAGGGCATACTGCCGCTGTGCAACAGGTACACCACTGGCTGCGAGGCTCAGATGAAATTGCATTACAAATGTGGAGGCACTACCAATTTCTTGGAGACATGAAAAAGGAGGAATAGGACTGCACTTAAGTGCCTAACAGGTAGGAAAATATTTTTGTCCTTAGAAGTTAGGGAACTAGGCAAGCGGAAAACCCAGTTGCAAATTCCAGTTCTGCCACAGACTACTACTCTTACCTTGACAAAATCATTTAGTCCCAATTTGCCATAGTTCCCCACTAGTAAAACAGGAAAGATAGCAAAGATAGGAAAGATTCCCTCACATAAGCGCTATGTAGGCAAATACATCAATACCGTAAGCTGCTCCATTCATACTAAGGCAGAAGGCCTATGCATAAGATGGATAGACAGCAAGGCACTGCCTGGAAAACAAACCCTTTGGATGTGCAAAAATTGAGACAACCCAAGTCGCTAATCAGCTTGGCAAAATACTGGGCCTGATAGTTGTACTCATTAGGCGGCACATAATAAACAGATTATTTTTTCAACAGTCTTCTTAAAACAGAAGGAAAATGCTCTTTATATGCGCTTTCAAGTTCTACTCCTCTCATCCCTGAATAGCTCAATAACCTTCCCTTTGAATGAGATGGAGTTGTTTTCCTGGAAAACAAAATTCAAGTGTGAAAATGCCTGGCCAGTTGAGTTGGGTTACACATTTGGGTTGTTTTGTAATTCAGGTAAACCCAATATACACTTAAATACCTGTTTATTATATGATTATATCATAGCAGCTTGTTGAAACCAACTTTGTTAAACTGAATTTACCAAGTTGTTCATACATACTGAAAACTCACAGGTGTAAAATATAGAGGTAATGTTTTCTCATTAGTGTTAATATTTAGTCTTTGTCGCCCATGGCTTTGTTGCTGAATTAATCTGAAGGCCACTGATAAATCTAATTTGAACTGTATATCTAGTTGAGTAAAAATATATGCAAGATATACTGCCATAGTTCTAGCATTAGTGGAGCATCACCTAAAAGATAGATTGATTAGAAACATTAGTCAGATATAGTTGATATAAACAATTTAAGTGGATTTAATGCTGTTGAAAGATGATGTTTAACAGCCTTGGAAACTCAGCTTAGTAAAGCACATAGGCCTGTATCTAATGTAAAAGACTCTAATGTAAAAGTCTCTTAAATTCTGAAGAACTTTTGGGACATTTTGAACATGTTTTCACCAGTTTTACCAGGTGGTGTTATAAGTCTCCTGGGAAATGTCAGGAAGAGTTACAAATGGTACACAAAACCTCTCAGCAAAAGTAACTTGCTTGAATTTGGAATACATTTCAGGTCAAAAACTGCCTTAACTGCTGTCTGAATGCTTCATAACCTTTGCAACCAAACTTGACAGCCAGTCTGGGTTTGCCAAGATTCACAAATCCAACTTTGGCACAATTTGAAACAAGCCTGGACTAGACTTGTAAGAGTGAACAAGATTCATCTATTTGGATGAAAGAGACGTCATTCCCACAATCAACTCCCTGCCATTTCATGTTCAATTTCCTTCCCATCCCAGAGAGGAGCCACTTCCTAGCTTCCTCAATCCATTTCTCACCAAATCATATCAGCAGCCTGTGCAGCTGCCACTGGGAGCTGAGAAAGGCCAGGAAAACATAGGCTCTAACTACAGGTCCAATCCTCTATGGTGCTGAGTGCTCGTCTCAGATATGCTCTCTGGAGAGCACTGGACTGGGAACCTCAATAAACACCAGGGCTGGAGACTAAGTTATCAAGCACACCAAGCAAAACTTGCTGCAGAGTCATTGCTGTGTGATCAGAGTGAATTCCCAGTAGGGACTGACGGAAACCAGAGGCCATATGGCATCATGCAGAGGACCCCTAGGTTTGTACCTGTCAGCTTTCCCAAGGAAAATGAGGACAAAACGTTCAACACGCGAAAACTAATAACATGCAATGAAGAAAAAAATCTGTGGTGTGTGTGTACATTCAGGTATGGGTGTCCATGTGGGTAAAAGGAAACTTCTCAGTAAATGCAAGTAATTGAACTCCCTTGACTCCTCCACCTCACCAGTTTTCTTCCTGCTCCCCCTTTCCCTTCTAGATCTTGATGCATCTTTTATTCATATTTTTCCATTTTCCATCTTTTTAGCGAATTCATCAAATTTTCCATCCTTTACTCCAACTCTTTGCTTATTTGATTAAGCTCATTTACTTGCAGCCTTTCATCATTTTCTCTTCCTCCATGCATGTGTTGTGCCCCTGCCATACTTCATGTATCCCTATTTGAATTGCAGTCCTATGACTAGATCTGCATAAACACGGAGACTCTCAGACCCTGACCCTCAGAGAGATTTCATCTTCTCAATCCCGTTGATTTAAACTATTATAGACTATTAATTTCAGGGGGTGTTAGGCCTAAATACTTCTAACCATCTGGCCCTCAATGCACAAACAGCTGTTTCTTGATCTAAAGACCCAGGATGCATACTGGACACCTGCAACAGATCCACATTCTCCAAATGGATCCGAGATGACCCACGTAAACCTAACAACCAGAGCTTTACACATACGAAGGTGATGTCCATTAAATATTTAGGGGACCAATTCCCATGCAACTTAAACCCAATAATCCACGTATTCAATTGCTTTGGGTCTCTAAACCTTGACACTAAACATTGTCCAAGCAGAGCTTGCAAATAAACATGGAAAGTATCATAACCACCAGTGTCTTCCCATGTAGGGAAGTGGGAGGGAGATCATGATTAAAAGGAAAGTAGACCACCATGTGGTCCGCATATGAAACAACTGAGAGCCAACAGACCTGATGCTTGGTTCCAGGTGGAAGGCACTGGAACTATGAGCTATTCTGGCCATACTTCATCATGAAGTGCTGTATATGGTTAATTGGTGAATAAGAGACACAACAATAGGTATTTGTTTTAAGAATCTAAGTGGCAGTATGCTGAAGGAGGTTATAAGCATATTAATGTGCTAAGAGGTTTCATGCCCTGCTTATAAGCAGCCTACAGGCTCATAGGACTATATAAAAGTCTATAACAATTGATTAGACATTTATTAAACTATCTACTGATAATAGAGCAAGCATTCACAAATTACTTATAATATAGAAGAGGCCATTAAGATTTCTGTGCATCTATCCCTACAGAAGGATATTTCCTGTTCTACATGCTTACATTAGACCATCCTTTTCACATTCCTATCAGTTTAACACCAAGCAGGTAAACCTGAGTCCTAGTCTTTCTTTTCCCTGAGTCTTGTCTGGAGATATCAGAGGATTTCTCTCCAGACCATAATAGTGCCTGCCACTTAAAATTCAGACCTTTCAATACATTATTTGACTGAATGGTCTATTCCAATTATTTGTGTGGGGGAGGGTGTGGAAATCACGCATACCCCACTACTGCTACTATGGGCAGATTTGATTTTTCAATCAGTAAATCAAATTGTTTCTCCTATAGAAAAACTACCGGAAAAGAGAAAAATCTTTTAAATCTTGGTACTATTCTGTAGGTAAAAATATTTCTTTGCAATTGCTTTACATATATTTTATGGAATATCTTTTTCTGGAAAAGAAGATCACTTTCTGGGCAAATGTGAAGAGAAATGCAAAGTTAGCTTTAATTTGCCATGATGAAGAAGCCAATAGAATACTTAAATTATTTATTTCAATTTGAAAGTAATTAACCTCCTATCTCTATTAGGATCACTTCCAATGATCAACAGTGTTTCCCACAGCATTCAAATCAAGGGGACACAAGACTACATTTTCACAAGTACTTAGGCATTCTCTATGGTCTATAGGAATCAAAGGCCCCTTTTCAAGAGGCTCGGTCTTCATGTAAAACCTTCACTAAAGGGCAGAAAACCTTGAGACATCAGTATTGTGGGCGCTGAAGTGCTTTGAAAAATCTGCCGTACGTCTTCATAGAGATATAGGGCTGGAAAACATCTTCAGGGTCATGTAGTCCAACCTCCTGTCTGAGGCAGGATCATTCCCATACAAACTACTGTATACATCATAAACTGAGGAGCTGCTAGGAAGGTAAGGAAGAGCTGCTACGAACCCTAAACTGGGTCCAAAGTGCTTTTAAAACCTCTAGTGATTTCAGGCCGGTTTTATAAAAGTACTAGCCAATTGCCCATCAAGAATGACCAGGGGGAGGGGACAGGGATGGAGCACTGCCATCCACCACCCCACGCCACTGCTGCCTCCCAGGAAAGGGGGGAGGAAAGCTTGCACACGGCGGTTGCTGCTGCCACCCACTGTCTGGTGCTGCTGCCACTCTGCATCTGGCTGTGCGCTACCTGCCCACTCTGTGTTTGGCCCTGCGCACCCCCACCCCCGCTGCTCCGTGCCTGGCCCTGCACCAACCCCCACTCCCCACTGCCCTGGGTCTGGGCCCGCAGCCCCCTGCCACTCTGTGCCCAGCAGCAAATACAAAATTAGAGGCCCCCTCCCCACACGGGAGCCGAGATGTGGAGGGGGAGAGGGCCCCCTTCCCTTCCTG
>NW_017728933.1:2261188-2301324 GCF_001723895.1 Crocodylus porosus | reverse complement strand
CTTCTCCCTGCTCCCTGCCACCCCATCCTGCTATGGCCAAACATAGGCACACACAGACGGGCACGCACTCTACTCACTCATTCTGTACATGGACACACAGACACAAACACAGCCTCCCTCGTGTCACAAACACGGACGCACACACGCATGCACAAGCACACGTGGACAGGCATGCACTCTACTCACTCACTCTGCACATGGACACACAGAGACAAAAACTATCTGCCTGCCATGAACAGTCCCCCACCCTGATGGCCCTTACTTTCAACCCGCACTTCCCCACCCCCATCCCTGCTGGTGCCCCTCACTCCTGACCCACACCCCCCTGGCGCTCCCTCACACTCCCAACCCACGGTCAGTCCCCTACCCCCACCCTGGTGCCCATCACTCCTGACCCACAGCCCCTTGCTCCTCCAGCCCTGCCAGAGGGGTCCCAGCTGTCCCCACCCTGCCTGGGCCAGAGTGCCATGGCTCCAGTTTATGCAGGTGGTGACAGAGCATGTCCAGCCCCAGCGTGGGCTGGAAGGAAGATGAGGAGAGACTTGAGGCATCCCTGCCCTGGAATATGGCTGCAGTGCCCCGCGAGCAGCCTGGCCACGGCCCCCTCCTTCCCCCTCTCCCTGGGCAGCAGCTCCTGGCTGATCAGCCCCTCCGAGTACAGGCACCAGCATCTGTGCTGCCCCCCCTGCCCCTTCCCTTCTGGAGAACAGGTTGGTCCCCCCTGCCCTGTCTCAGCTGTAGTCCCTGCTCCCCCTGCCCTGCCCAAATGTCCAGGATTTTGCTGTGCTCCAGGGGTGGGAGCAGGGGGAGGTGATTGGAGGCCGCAGAAGCATGGGTCTGCCACCTCCACAGCTGCAGGCAGGTCCGTGAGTGCTCCCTGCGATCACCTTCCCCCTGCTCCCACCCCCAGAAAAAAGGGAAATTCTGGGCAACCCTCCTGGGTGGCGATCAAAGGGCTTAAAAAGAGCAGACATGTCAGGGGAAACTCTGCCAAGATAGTTACCGTAGTCTGTGCGCTTGCTCCTCTCCTGAGCAAAAGCATTACAGACAGATTAAGCCCTTTATTATATTAGAATTTAGGTGCCATCTCACTTTAACTGCTGCTTGAGATGCATGCATTTTTAGGCAGCATGGACCAGGGGTATGGTGCACAGCTTGCTCTCATCAACTGGAGCAATCCCAATGCTCCTTTAAGTGATGATACCTCTGGGGCAGCTTGAACTGGTTCCTTGATACCAAGCCTCTTTCCGGATCTCAATGCAGGAGCCACCTAGCCCTTATTTTTTTTTTTACTGGGAGTCACCTTAAGCACTGACTTGTAACTGAAGTAGAGCCTCTGCTAAGATCCTGTGTAGCAGTGAGAAACCTGAGCACATAGCTTCTGTCAAGAAAGAATTAAGACAATAAGGGAAGAGGTAGTGGTGTTTTTTTCCATGCAGTGACCATAAAGATGGCAACCTGTTCCATCCATTACTCACAATAAATATGTACAGTATTTAATATGAACATTTGATAATGTTGCTGCCATAGTGACAAATGAAGCCTTTGGAGATTGAGTGAAATAAGTCTTTGTCTTGTATTAAATATTGGCTTTTCATTAGATCTGCTTAGAATTTATGGTGAGCAAGAGAAGTACCTAGGAACTGATGGTTTCTTTAGAAGAGTATTTAAAACTCTTCCAACTTGTACAAAAGTCTGTACATGAAAAGACAAAAGATTTATTTCTTAAAGCTGCAAGCACAGGACTCAACCGGCATAATATTTTGTTCTTAACATACGGTATAGGTGTTGCAGGTGGGGAATAACAACGCCAAACCCTATGCCCCGGTAGTCAGCCCTGCATGCCACCCCTTCTGGCCTCTTAGCTACCTTCCTATCTACTCTCACCTCTCCCCCCTCACCACATCTTTCAAACTGGCTATTCATATAACTTTGGGAGGCTGCCCACAGTCACCAGCTACACTTTGGGCGCTGTCGCCCTCCTACTTATTATCAGCCAGCCTTTCTAAACCAATTATTTCTGAAGCTTCACTGGTCTCTACCAACCTGTACCCTCTGCCCTTATCTGTACTCTGTTCCTAGCCCCCAACTAGCATTGCTGATCTGGGACTCTTTAGTCCTAGTTAGTTGGCTGCAGTCAGGGGTCTTAGACATCACCCCTGCACTCGAGGGTCTCTTTCATAGACCTACAATCTTAAAGAAGAAGCTTTTCCTTCTGTGTTACTAAGCCTAACTGGCTCACCAAATGCTCAAACCTTTGTGGTTACTCTCTAATTTATGTGAAATGAATTAGTAGGTCTCAGCCTGTTTCTGAGTATGTAAATACCCACAAAACATCCTCCACAAGAGGCACTACTAAAGATAAAGCCTTTTTGTCAATAAAGAGTTAGCACTAAAACAGGAAACTGTACATGAAGTCCTTCACTCAACTCAGCATCACAACTTCAGATTCTGTCCCAGGTCAGCAGTAAACAAAAATCCCATGAGCATGGTTATGGGTTGTTATTTAAAATGGGGGATCAAGTCTTGGGTCCTTCAGATATTTGAAAAAGCCTGGTTTTAGAGAAAGCAGGCTGAAGACTTTAAAAAAAAATAAGGAGGGGGGCTTGAGTTGGACATCCCAAAGCATGAAAATAATGGAGGTCTGACTTCCTGTATGAAAGGAGCTGAATGCATCTCCATCCAAGTTCAGTTGAAAGGTTTCCACATCTCAGTTTCCTAGCTGCTACAATAATACTGCATGTAGTGCAAAGTGGCACATTTTTGCAGACATCATCATCACAAATCAAGCTGTGAAAGTGCGATTGTGTTCTCATGACCAGGAAGTGTCCCCAGCAGGTCAGACAGGAGTGGGATCACTGGGGAGGAAGAGTGCGGGGAACTTCATGTGACTGCTGCTTCGTTGAGTCTGTTGATTAAAGTAAGGTTCTAGTCTCCGAACTTGACAATCAAGTAATGCACGACAACAGGTAAAAGGAGGGGGAATTAAACTTTAAACAAAGAAGGGCTCATTTTATTTTATTTCTTTCTTGGAGAAGCTGTTCTGTACACCAGTTTCCCCTGGGAAAGGTCCACCGTGATGGGAGAGAATAAAGACTGTGATTTGTAAGAAGAGACTGCAGGGCCACTGTTACTGCAAGGTTCAGATGTGCAACTCAGACTGGTGTGCCGGTTTATATAATAACCAGCTTCACTGGAAAAGGTTCAGAAATGGTGAGTGGCAGAAGAAAATAAAAGGAAAGGGAGTGAGGAGTCTTCAGGATAAAATTAGTAACTAGAAAAGGGATGCTTGTGTTCAAAAGGAGTTTGGTTGCAGCTACGAATAGGCAATAGGCTTCCTCCATTTGGATGGGAGAGCTAAGAGATGTCCCGATGGAGATCTTGCCCTGGCCCCAGGAGATGGGCTTGCCGGGGCTTAGTGAAGACAGCAAGTCAATACACCTAAGCTCCATTTTTGGCTTCTCTAGCATCTGAAGCTGTGAACTTGATCATCCTTTCCCTCTATCCAACTGTAAATAGATATATCAGGGCTAAGTTATGTATCTCAGTGTGCCCATCACTGTAGTAACTAGGCAACATTAACGAGCAGTTTAATTAAAGTTCTGAAGGGCTCTGAATCCCTTCGGTGTGAATTGACATAGAAATGCTATGTGTTATTAAAACTCCCCTAGATTTGCAAGGATTAGGATTTTCCCTCACAACTGATCTATGAGCCTGCCATTTAAAATGAATGTCTGTAGTTGTGGCTTCATTATCACCTTTGAACAGATTCCTAAAATGGCAAGTTGGAGAAACAGAAAAGAAAAATCACACAGGAGACAGTAGTAGAAAATTAGTAACAAGTTTTGTGCATGCTTTAGCCATATTTTATAGATACTTTTTGTATAGCACAGACCAAGTAAGGAGAAAATGAATACAAGTTCGTTCAGCATTTCAGGTGAGAAAATTTTACAATGAGAACATTGCTTTTCAGTATCCTCCAGAAAACAAATGGCTTTTTCATTCCTCAGGTAAGGTTAAAAGTGTGTAGGGAAATCATCAGGAGAGACGTATTCAAAATCCACAGGAAAATTGTAAAAAAAGAGAGGTCAGAAAATATGCTCAGTTGAGCTGTCTTTGGCATTAAAGAAACCTGCGTGTCTTCAAATTTACTTCCCCTATGGTAGATGTAGAAACAGCATGTTTGGAACATATCTAAAGAAATACTCCTGTGAGGGACAACGCCGAGTGTGTGGTCTTGGACAAAAACACAAACACAAAAAGCAGCTGGACTCCAAGACGAGAGTCAGCTGCAGCAAGAAATGTCCTCGGAGATGAGGGTTGTGGGAACATAGGGCTGGTCAGCAGCAAGGTTGAGGGGAGTTTGGAGAAAAAGACCAGCATGCCGGGGGGGTGTACCGCACAGTGGTGAACCTGTTTGCTGAAACTTGCAGGTCCTGGGTTCTCAGGGGTCAGTGAAGATTTTGAGTCTCTAGTTTCTAGTTCAATAGAGGAAAACCAGGAGCTCAGGCAGGATCTGGGAAGGCTCATGCCTCCTTCCTTGAAGGGGGGCCCAGTGATACCAAGAAGCACCAAAAGAAACACCAAGTCACGGGGATCCTTCTGGGACCCCCAAAGGGCACATGGCCACGAGCCCAGCACCCAAGGACATGCTGTCCTCACGGAGGGGTTGCAACAGTATGCCCGGGAGGTCACCTACAGCCACAACACGCTTCTGCCACCAGAAAGCACATAGGAGCTGCGGGATTACCTCCGGGAAGTGACTCTTGTTCCCTGCCCTGGGTCCATTTAGAAGCTGCTTTGATCCTCCTTGCAGGCTGTCTCCTGCCCCGTGTTTGATCATGATCTCACGTGGCCACTGGTTGAAGGCAAATCTACTACCAGCTTGACCTCTTCTAACTCCTGGTCCAAGGCTCTGGCTGTGGTGCAGCCTCATCTATCATCTAAATGAACCTTGCTCCCATCCCTTGGGCACTTGCCCAGCCACTGTGGGCCTGCAGCAATTGTGAGTCTTAGGCCATCTGACTCTGGGAGGAAGCTAGGATCTCGCTCACCCTCAAGAAAGACACCCTGTGACACCTGTTTAAATGCAGACCCTTCTGGCTGTAGGAGGACCTGATTTAATCCCTGGCTGCAAGCAGGGCCTCATTGAGGGTCTGGGATGACCTCATTGGCCCCTCCATGAATGTTGCTCCTGGACCCTGGGGTTGCAAGTAGGTCCTCTTTCAGGCTCTGGGAGGAGCTCATTGGACTCACAGTGAAGGCTGTTCTTTCCAAGGCCTCTTTAGGCACAAAATGCATGACAGTTTGCAGGTAGGACCTCACTGACCCCCTCAATGAGGCCTGCTTCTGTTCACACCTGCTTAGGCCCTAATTGGCTCCCCTTAATTGCAGCCCCGGTTCTGGCTCTGGGATGACTGCATTTGAGTCCTGGACGAAGGTACAACACTATGAAAGGACCTCACTTAACCCCCTAGTTTATGTTAGGACCTCCTTGTGGCCATGGGCCAAGCTCCATTGGGGTACATGGTAAGGGCTGCCTGTCCTGGCACAGCAGCTAAGCAAGAGCCAGGAATGGGGAGACATGGCGACTCCCAGCCACTCAGGCCACCACCCTGCTACACTAAGAGGCCACGAGGAGATCACTGGAGGTTTTTGGTGCATGTTTGCCATGGTCAGCCAATCTCAGGTGTGGTGGAAAAACACAGGCTCAGCAGCCAGCACCAGGCCACCTCTGAGAAATGCCCAGGGCACTGTATTGCAGTGCACCATGTGGGCTGGCCCACCACCATGCGCCTCGTGGCCTGGTGGCTCTGCTGCAGTCCCAGCTGGGGGCCAGCACATTTGTTGCACCGGTCGGCTGTGGCTTTTAGCTGCAAGAGCCACCTCGTTCCACCAACTGACAGAAAAGGGAATTCAAACCACGCTCCCCACCACACCGGGCAGCTGCAGACAGCCCCTCCATTGGGCTGAGGCCCACCCCACTGACACAGGACTCCTAGGGACAGCGGTCCCCGGCAGAGTCAAACCCGCTGGGTGCAGCTCTGCAGGCCGTGCTGCAAGAAGAGCAGCGGTGCCAGGCTACACTGGGGCTTCCTTGGAGTTGGCCCACTTGTGGCTGGCAAGGTGAAGGGGGCAGGAAGAGAGTGGGGCAGGGAAAACTGGTTGGTGGAGCCATGCCTTGAAATGTCAGGGTTGTGAGCTCAGGTCCTGCAGCTGCATTTTAAAGCCCCAGTATGGGCACCTCATGCCTCTTTCCCTGTAATATTAGACACTAGTGTATTTCTATATGAAATTGCATATATTTTCCCAGTATTCCCTAGAAACTCCTAATTAATTTCTATAGAACTGAAAGATGTAATTCTGATTTGATAGGGCTTTTCTATAAAGAATGGTAAATCTTTCCATCTTAATATTGCCTTGGTCTATCTGCATGACGAGTTCCTAGTGCCACGTGGCTCTCTCTTAGACAGGGATTCATGGTGCGACTATCATTGAGGCAGCTCAACAGGAACCGCCTTTTTGTTCCATGTTTGCACATTGCTGTCATTCCAATAATGAATATCATTTTCTAGTGCATACGCTGTGCCCCGTCCCCCAAAAGATAAAATTGTGGGAAATGAATTTGGGTCAGCTATGAGTACAATGACTCCTACAGGACACACCTTCATTTTAGATTTCCTTTTTTGGAGTGGGGAGAAAACTGTCTTATGAATCAGAAAATATAAACGCTTGGTATTTTTGGACAATGATGCAAATGGAAATGAAGTTACTTAAACATCCATCACTTTTCCTGATAACACCGTTTCTCCTTTCCCTTCTGTAAAGGAAGTAAACTTATATCAAAGCACATGAAAAGTCATCAGTCACGCAGCGCTAGAAACATACAGCAACCCCCAAGAACCACTGCACTGACTTCAATTTTGACAAGACACCTGGAGGTACTCTAAGAGTCACATTGCCCACACAAACCAGTTATAAACAAGCTATGTAGGTAAGATGAGGTCAGGTTTATGGCACCACTTCAAAGAGCAAGTTGCTGTCCAGACAATCGTTGACATGGTTATGTTTATACTTTATCTGCGCTATAGGTATGCAGCACGTTCAACTGAAAAATGTTGCTATAATACAACACAATGCATTGCAATCTCTTCCTATCACTGTGGCAGAAAACAGTGTGCCACAGATAGACCTCAGTGCTCCTTAAGAAACAAAACAGGCCTGTGGTTAGCACTAGTATCAGTTCATGTCACTTCTCTGCAGCATTTATATGCTTTGGCTTCATCACTGGTATTGGGACCTAAGCATTTTTATGAAGTTGTAAGGGGAACAAAAGAACAACTTCAAGCAAAAAGAACGGATCTATATTGTTAGTCAAGATGGACAGTTTGCTAATGCTTAGGAAAAGAGAGGGAAGGAAATGAAATCTTAAGGTACTCTTAAAAGTGTGATAGAACTATCTGCAAGGTGCTTAGAGGGGTTGGCAAAATACTTGGGGAAAACTGATTTATTAAAATGAAACATCTATTGAAACATAGCCAAGTAAGACAGGATTCATTACTGATCAGAAGTAATGGGGTTAGGCGTTGCACTGAAATTCGGGAGATTATGGTACAGTTGTGGCCTCTTTGTATGCAACATGCCTATATCACTGGAGTGTCAAAGGGATCTCCAGTTTGGGGTTCTTGCTTCCTTGAGCCCTTTGGAAACGCCCAATCTCAGTTTCCACCTGCTTCCGATCTTTTGCCATCTCCAAAACAAGACTTATTATCTCCCTTTTCTCCTCACATTTGCCTGTCTTCTCAACTGAGATTGTAAAAACCTCAGTGCAGGGATCCTCTCTTGTAACTAAAAGTGATAGCACCTCATGCAAATTGGGGCTCAGATACTGGTTAGAGCCTATAAGTACTATAGTATTACAAATACATAATCATCCATGTTGGCATTTTTAGAGCTCCAGCTCATCAATAAAAAAAGCACAACAAAATGAAAGAAAAAGCATGTCTTTGTGACACCCCTGCAAGGTAAGGGAATTTCAGTGTCAAAGAAAGGGCACTGTTGTACCAGGTACAATGAATACACATTATATAGAAACTAGCCCTGACCCAAAGATCTTACACTTGGCAGATGACCCTTTGGATAAATGCTAGCTTTTTAAGAGACATGACTCCAGGAAATGTGATACAGAATTGAGTTATCTGTCGCATATATTTTCAGGCAGTCTCAATTCCACTGGATTCTAGCTCAGAACTATACTATCACATTGGGTATGTCTTTACAAAAGTTTAGGTCATAATATTGGATTCACTAAGTCCTTTCCTTTTTACTTGGCAAGTCCATTTCAATTAAGCCCTATTTTCTGACACATCTTTTTTTCAATAAGCCACATTAGTCTGCTTGGAAAAACAGAATGACTGATGGCATTCTCACTTCATGGATGATGCATTCCTGTAAGAAGCCAAGTAACTCATCATCTCTTAAAGAATTTTGATGTTCTGGGGGAAAGGGAAAAAAATGTTGCCTTAACCACAGAAATAATTTCCAGGGTTATTATTTTAATGCTCATGACAAATGCACTATGTGGGTAGCTCTAGAATACTTACATTCTCTGTAGGCACGTCTAAATGTGCAGTTAATGCAAAGCAATACATTCCAGCGCTTATTGCACTAGAGTTTATTGCTACTGGGAACACGTGCAGCACATTGAACCAGGTCAGAGCAGCCACAGCTAAAAGGGGGCACTGGGGTTATTCTGCCAGCCTGGGGCTGTTCCTGCCCAGTTTAATGTGCTGTGGAGGGGCTGGCTGGGGCATGAGCGTGTTTCAGTGCGTGGCTACCTGGTAGGCAGCCCTGGGACTGATGTGCTCTCATGCCCCAGCTAACCACATCAGAGTCTACATGTGCACTGCTATAGAGTAAAAAACTCTGCCTCGGGATAGTAATTGTATTTACAAGTACTACCCTGCTGCAGAGTTTATTAATTTACTCCAATCTAATTGCCCTGCACATGTAGACATGGAGTCATTTACTGCGTAGCTAATTAGTCTACTCAGCAGTAAACATTTCTTATAGTGCGCCCTATATGCACAGTACAGGTACTGTGACGGTTCAGACTTTTTATTGCTACGTGGATATCTCAGGGATGTTCTGCAGGGATCACCTGTAGAAGCGACTGAGAAGTTCCATCTACGTTAGCCATGCAGCCTTCAGCCTCTGTAACAAATAATCCACAAAGGAAGTAATCAGTGTTAATCACACTGATAATTTCTCTCCTAAGGACACCTGTCTCTCTGGAAGCAAACCAGACCACTAATATTACATATGGACAATGCCCAATCTCTCTAAGCGGCCTGTTATCCCTCAACCTATTTCAGGACAGTCATTTCTATTTTTCTCCTCTTTTCACAGGCAGCATGTATTAAAAGACTTTGGACCTCCACTTCATCGACTATCCCACACCTTGTCGGGCTTACATTCATCTGATCAGTGCACTTGGATGTACCAGCACTTGCCAATGTGCATCATCTGAACTACATTTTGTAAAAGGAATAAATAAATAAATAAATAAATAAATAAATAATGGTGCTTGAGTCTGAGCCTGTTTCTCAGACACAATAAAATAGTAATAATTCATGTTCCTTTTGTGATAAATGCAGTTGCCTGAGTTTCATGAAGCGCGTGGAGAAAAATTTACAGTACAACAGGATAATAAACAGTAGAAGTGGACACAGAATCACTACAGAAGAGGACTGAAAAATATGCTCACATAAAATGTAGACCATTTATTCAAACCAAACTGCAGGCCTAGCCTTTGTTATTGTATGGTAAATACTGTACAAGCTTATCTGACATGGAAATATATTGTTTAAAAGACAGAGTCATTGTAAACAGACCTTTAGGGTTCAATCCTGCATCCCTTTAACAAGAGGAATATTCTCAGTCATTCTAGGGGGTGCGATGCTTTCTGGCCACACTTAACTATCAACCAGCCCTCAAAGCCTTAGAATACCATTGTGTATGATACAAATCATTCCCCAGAACTGCTGGGGTTTCTCTCCTTTTTGATCTGCTTTCTAAGAGTTAAAGGATGAACTTGGTTTTTTGAGTGAAAGAGGGAAAAAAAATCCCACTATCCATTTTATTGGAACTGCCTTGGTTGATTAATCAGGCTGTAGATTAGATTTCTCTTTTATAGTACCTCCAGAATATCTAAGATACATTGGGTCAGATCTACAACAAAATCAGATTATTCCTGTTTACAAAGTAGGAGTCATATTTTGCATGCTAAGCTACAGAGCACTTGTCCAAAACAGTGGTTTTCAACTTTTTCTCATTGACAGACCCCTAAAAACTTTTGAAAGGAGGTGCAGAGCCCTTCAAGTTTTAAGTGTGCATATTCACATACTTTTCAGCTATCATAGTTATCTTTTGCAGCCCTCTCAAACAGTCTGCAGACCCCCAGGTTGAAAGCCACTAGTCTAGATTCTCATTGATTCAACTGTGACAGCTTTCCTTGGTTTTATTTCCTTGAACTTTCTTGACCCTCAATAACACATCATACATAGGACCATATTTTCAAGAGAAATGTAGTTGTCTAAGATTTAGTTAGACTCCTACCAGACTTTCTGAAGTGCTTCAAACAACTTATCTTATGTGTTTCAGGGGCATTGGTCATAGCCCTGTTGGTCTAAGGACATAGGTAGACAAGGTTCTTTGGGTAAATGTGAATGTGTCTACATGTGTGCTTTAATGTGCATTAGCCTCTTTTAATGTACATTAAAGTGTCACAAAAACTGTGCTCTTTAGCTAATGTGCATTAAAATAGGCTAATGCACATTTTTCTAGTACCTTGCAACAGAGGTACTCATTTTAATGCAGATTACCTAAAGTGCATTAATGAACATGTAGACATGCCCTGTGATATCCAACTATTTAGTTAGTCTAATAAAAGATATCACATTTACCCAAAGAACTTTGTTGAACAGCTTAGAAACTTATTCAAATCAACAGGAGTAGGGCAGGTAGACTGCTTAGATATGGCAAATCCCAACACGTACCTCTTGTGTTTTTAGGCACTTGCACACTTACGAAAACTGGCCCTGGGTTTGCATATGATTAAAGATAGAAGGCAAGCTTTTTTTTTTTTTTTTTTTGGGGGGGGGGGGGGGGGGGGTTGTTAGAGCCAGATTCAACCCACTGCCGCCTCAGATTTGTAGCAGACAGCCCACTGAAAATACTCCACAGAGAACAGCTGAGTGATCTCTTGTAGGTTTGTTATGCAAGATGTCTGCAGTGTTTCTGATAAGACCAAATGGACAAATACAGTTAATGGGAAGCAGGCACTGCAGGAAGAAAGGCAAAAGCAAACAACAAGTGTAAATGACCTAATCAAGAAGGGTCAGACTTGCTTCTGTAGATATACACTCAATCACTTGCAGCTGTACTCCAAACCCTCCTCAGACATCAGTCTCAAATTAATTGCAACCCTTGTGCGTTTCCCCAGAGGTGTTTGCTTAAAAGGCAATTCTTTGAACAAGAAGCATTTTTAATGATTCTATCAAATTTGTCTTAACCGGGATGTATAGTCATTTATTTTGGCACCAGAAATGCATGGTTTAGAGCTTCAACACACTCCCCACACACTTCTTCCCATATTCATGTCACCTCATCACTCCCTGAGCCCTTCTGTACCTATCACTACCCTTCCTCCAGATCCTTCCATCCCTCCGCTCACTCCACCTGTCCTAGAGTCCCCATGTCAAAACATGGATTTATACCACCTCTTGGTATTTCTTATCCCTTGTCTAAGGCATAAACTCAACTTGGGAAAAGAGCTGTTAAATACATGACACTAACCCTTTTAGGCAAATGGAACAGAATTATTGTGAAGGCTTTTAGAAGCTTGATTCTAATGTGCATTGCATGTTTCAATCTGATATGGCTAGGAATATTATACACAGAGAACAAGAGAGAAGTTGCCATATATATCTAACTCTGATGAGCTGTACCTACATGCATATCTTTCTTGAGAAACCTGCTTCTTACTGTAGTGATTCCACAAGTGGATGCATGTGGTATAGAAATGAAGGCATCTTCCTACAGTACATGTCAGCCCACTACAACTCAGTCCAGCTCTGCCCTTCTTCAGGCTCCTGTGTGGCTGATAAAACAATCAGTTTTCCTTCTGAGTTGCACTTAAAGACACCTGCTACAATTGGGGACTGAGCAGGGTAAGCACTACCCAAAACACATGGGAAAATCCCTGCTCTGAAGCACTTAGGCTAAGTACAGACAGTCAAAAAGCCTGAGGCTGAGTCAATTCAATCTTTGCAGGTTAGTCTAAGATGCAGAAATTAAACTGACTAAGTGAACAGACATTCACTTTTGATTCAGGAAATGCAGCCACATGCCTGCTGTGGCTCAGGCCAGAAGCTGAGGGGCATGTAGCCAGCACTGGATGTGCATTTGCTTCCTCTTCCTGCTGCCCCCAAGGTGTCCGGGATTTGCAGTCCAAAATCATAGCAGCAGGGCTCTGCAGACCCCAGCCGGGATTTGCCTGAGGGAGGGCAGTCCCTTTCTCTCCCACCCCCAATCCTACTCTGCTGGAGCAGGCCACGCAGCGCAGCACAGAACAGCCCAGCCCAGCCCAGCCCAGGCCTCATAGCATGCTGGGATGCAGGGGGACTGTGATTTAACTTGAACCATGAAGGAGTCTGGGACAGAAGTTTCATAAACCAGTTTGACCCAAATCAGTTAAGTCTGAGACTGCATCCAACCAGGCTTACCTTAAACCAGTTTCAGACATTTTGAAACTGGTTTGTGTGCACTGAACATTTTGTCTGTTGCAGGTTTAAACCAGTTTCTGATGGCTTCAACCAGTTTGTGTAACTTGTGTCCCTAGCCCACAAACAGAGGTTGGGAGGGGAAATGACTTAATCATGGGAAGCTGCTAGAGAGCACGTGTCCTTCTGTATTGCAAGGGGCTCCTCATTGCTCCCTGCAACACTGTAGGATGATCCCTACTCCTGTGTGCTAGCCTTGAGGGGTTAACTGTGGCTCCAACAGCATGCTGCACCCCTAAATCCCTAGTCCCAATCCCAGCTGTGCTAGGCAGAAACTGCAAAAAGAAAACTTGAAAAGAGAGGTGAGGCCTACCTCTCTTGGCCTGAACTGGGCAGCAAAAGGCCTATACTGTACTAAGACCTGAACACACAGCTGGGGTTCAGCCATGCATGCTAGACAGAAACACCACAGCTGTTTCTACAGCAAAAAAACGCTCAGGCCTATGGCTGTGGCCTGAGCATTTGGTCTCAGCTATACCCCATGCTGAGATGATACAATTACAAAACAGAGGGGGCCAGGCCTCTATACCCAGCAACTGCCATGACCCATTCCTGAGCAGTTTTCTTCAGCGATTAACACCCCCATGGCATTAACCCTGCTTAAGGCCTGTGTAGCCAGTAACTGCCAGGACCCATTCCTGGGCAGTTTGTTTCAGTGATTAACACCCCCATGATGTTAACCCACTTAAGAAAACAAAGAAAGAGAGGAAATAGGAGTCTCAAACTGCAACAGACTTTCTCTCCCTCTACCTGAGGCTTTCTAGTGCTTGCTTGTCTCTCCAGCAAAGATAGGGGGAGAACCCCCCACGGGGAGCAGGTTTTCTAGCTGCTGGCATAGCTGAGCAGCTCTCAGCAGGCAGATGAATAAGCCCACGGGAGGAAAGAAAGAGAACCTTAGTGAGTGGTTCTTATATACATCACCCACACCTTGTCCAGTCCAGGAGGGACACATTTCAGTCTTTCTCCCAACCAATCTGTCTGAAGCATCCTCTGCTTCCTCTAGCCAATGAAGCTTGCCATGTGCTGAGCACATGGCCAGAACAACAGGGGCTATCTTGTCCATATCAAAACACACGCGCACACACGCACGCACACACACAACCCAATGTGTATGTCGGTGTTACACATATATGAAGAAGAATGTATCTGTGTGTGTGTGTGTGTGTGTGTGTGTGTGTGTGTATACACACACACGCGCTCTTAAATGCAATGTCCCCTTCTCCAAAAATATTGCCCAAGTCTACACCAACTATGCAGCTGGTCCATTAGAGGTTATTGCTCACAAAAATCCTTGCATCTGTTAGATTGCTTGTTGTAAAGATGATGAACAAGACTATGTGCGACTGGTGCCACCTTAGTTAGGCACATGCCTCCCCTGCCGGAGGCAAGGGGTCCCCCACAGCAATCCTGTGGTCTGGAACGGGGTCCCCCAGGTGATCCCAGGGAGAGGGGGGTCCCTCAGGGTGATCCTGCAATGGCTGATCACTGCACTCACTGCAGCCGCTTCCGGGAGTGGCTTCGGCCACTCCTGAAAGTGGCTGCAGCCGAGCACAGCAACTGGCCGGTGTTTGCAGAGGGAGCACTGGCATTCCTGCCTACCCCCCTGCCCATCGCCTAAGTGGCAAGCATGGCCATCAGGGAGTGCATGTGCACCCCCTACGCATCGCCACCAAACAAGAGAGCAAGTGACTTGGTCAAACAGGCTAGGGACAGAAATTACACATAAACTGGTATAAGCGATTGGAAACCAGTTCAAATCTGTAACACAACAAAAGTTCAGTGCACATAAACTGCTTTCAAAATGACTGAAACTAGTTTAAGATAAACCTGGACAGATGTAGTATCAGACTTCACTGATTTAGTTTAAATTGGTTTATTGAACTTCCTTCCCAGATCTCCTCCAGTTCCAAGCTAACTCAGTCCCCCAGCATCCCAGGTTGTTTCCCCCACAAACCCATCCCTTGGGGTAGCTTTGGCACAAACCATCAGCTGGGAGATGTGCTCTAGCGCTCCCACAGCCTCTGGCCTGGGCCACAGCAGGTATGCGGCTGCATTTCTGGTATGAATGTCTGTTCAACCGCTTATCGGTCCAATCTATGTGACTAAGCTCTGAAGATTGAATCAATTCAGCCTCAGGCTTTTTGACTGTCTATACTTAGCCCCAGGGAGTCTATGGCTAAGCCACCCTTTTAACCTCAATCTCCTGAGATCCAGGTCAAGGACTCGTAAGCTTGGCTGACTGGGTTTCATGCCTGGTCTCATATCAACACAATCAACTTCTCATGTGCACACATTAGCCATGCCTGTTGGCCTTCTGTCAGATGGGGTATCTGCTACACAAACTAAAAGGTATTTTGGCAACTGCATGCAAGTGCACACCATTGCAAGTTCTAGTCCAGGAAATAGCCGTTCATCACCTGAGAGTAAAGATATTGTTTTAAAAAAAAAAAAAAATCACAAAATAGTATGTTAGTCCTGATTAGACACCTCGAGACTAAAACTTTCCCTGCTGCACTTAAGTTACATTGCAATGGGCAGAAGATGCCCACATAGTATGACACCACAGTATGGTATGATATTTGTCTGCTCTGAACCATGGCTTGGGCTCTCTTGTCTAGTCCTATTGTGGCTTTCCTGGCCTGGATCACCTTGTCCTGACCAAGATCTTCTCTCGCGCTGTGCCTTTCTCTCCTGGACAAGGATTGAGGTCTAGCTTGACCTGGGCTTCCACTCTGGTGATCTGCCCTTGTGTGATCCCCTTGAACTGACTCACTTAACCCTTATGCTTCTTTCCCTGGGTCTCTCCATTGTTTTGCTGGGGTTGAGCAGGGATGGGTGTCTTCCTTTCTAACAGGCTGTCCTAAGCTTTTATGCTTGTGTAAATTATTTTAAAGTATGTTTTTCTATATGGGTTGAACTGCACCTCTCCAAAACAAGATAAAAACTAATCCCCTAATTATTGGTGAAGTTCCCCTTTGCAAGATGCAGTCTATCCTCAGCTAACAACCCATGAGGATGGAATGAACTCCCCAAAAGACTAAGGACCTAAATTAACATCATCACTCTCCGCTTAAGGAGTAGAGAGCTAGAATGAGCTGTCTCTACCTAAAGTCAGGCAGATGGCAGAGATGGAGGGTATCTTGCACACAAAATCATTCAGAGAGGCATATGCTTTCCTACACTAAAACCAACTTTGTTTCATAGCATTTAACCGAGTAGGCTGTAGTAGAGGGAAGCTCATGCTTCTCTGAGTGACTCTCTCTTTCAGGAGGGGGGCCTCTGGCTTCCCCACCCAAAGATTAAATTTGTTGTTAAATACTTGGTTAACCAAAATACAGCCTGGCCAATGGAACCACACTGGGTAGGTGTGAATCACATAATGTAATGCAGCTTTTGAAATACAGTGGGACTGAGGGTGGCATCAGAACATGCATAAAATAGAACAGGTTTTAATGATCAGTGGGGATGAGATTTGTGGCCCTCTCAAGTTTCACACAGGGTGTGATACAACAAAGTGCTTGGGCGCAGACTTAACTTCCTCGCTGGGCTCCGAGAGGCTACACAGGTGCCATGGTCCTATCTATAGGCCCCTCCCTGCCGAGCCTGCTGTAAAACAACCTGTGCCCACTCACTTTTCTCCTGTGTATGTGCTAAGCCCCAGCAATTAGGCAGCGTCAATGGCGTGGGAGGTTGGGGCTTAGTTCTCACCCCCAGTCCTGGACTTAGCGGGTAACCAGGGTGGGTGTAGGTGCACTACCTCCCTAAATCAGGGTTGAAGCTTCTGGATATCAGGTACAAGAACTATGATGAGTCAAATGCCCTTGTTCTTGGGAGGCTGTACAGCTGCAATCAGGATCGTTTTCACGTGTTAACCTGCGAGGACCCCGTGTCATTACTTTTGAGCCTGTGATACCTCACCTGTGGGGAGACTTGTAGCTGCTTCTCATCCTTTCACACAAGCGAAAAGGTCCTGCTGAGAGTGCCTGTCTTTACAGGGAGTCAGAGCTCGTGTTCCAAACAGGCCTAGCAATGATGTGCAAATTGGAAAAGATACTTAAAAACAAACAAACAAAAGGAAAGTGAAAGAAACCCTTCCCCACAACACACACCTCACTGGGCAGCAGCAGCAAGAAATCACCCAATATTATCAAGAGAAACAATGCAGATTACGAGTTATATTTCAACAGATGGCTAGAATTACAGTTAAAAACACTGAGTGATCCATGCATGTGTTATACTCCCAAAGGCTCCTAGAGAGCCAAGTTCTATCAAACTGCAAATCTAAGCTAGAGGCTATATTTGTTGGCTTGCAGGGAGCTGAGGGGTGGGGAACGAATTGGCAGAAATTACTCCCAAATCAAACGGCAATCGGACATGATAGTGGAGGTACAGCCAGGTGAACTGTGGGAGACCTTGTTAATTGGACAGGAAGAAAAAAAAAACCCACGTAGTCTCTTTCCACACTGACTTTTTTCCTTTTGTTCCCCCCGAAGCAGAGCTCACCACCACATTATGATTTGCAAGATGGCACAAGCTGTGATCCTCTGGCATACATATGACCACTGCATGTTTGCTTGGGTCGAGCCAGCAAGAGGCAGAGTTTTTAGGCACTTGCAGCAGCGCAAAGTAGAAAGCTTGCCCTCAATGCCCAAACTGTCAGAGCTGAGGGCAGAATGTAGCCCCAGGAGGATCTAAGCTAGCTTCCACCATGACATGGGTATCTTCTGATGGTATCACTATGTAACACCATTGCCAAAAGCAAGGTCTGGTTTTATTCCGAATAACTGTGATGGAGATGATCCCACAAGCTGAAGCTGTTGTTGCTGAAATGGGCATAATTTCTGCCACTGATGGCGAAGGCCAGGATTTATCCTCCACCTAAACTGCTTCTAAGTTGGAAGGCTTCCCTCCCATCACCATGGAACTGGTTGGTAAGTGGGAGGAATAAAGGGGGTGTGAAGGGAGAACTAACTGAAGCTAAGAAAAAGAAAAATGTGTCCCTTGCAGCTCAGAAAATCTGCCCTCCCCCATGGACTTTGTGTTGGGCCACCTTCTGAAGGGGCAGAAAGGAAGGTTGATTTTAATGAGCAAATGTGCGTCCTTCAGGTGATGCTTCTTACTTTGCCATTAGAGGTGGGCTGTAAAGCATATTTTAGAATTTAACTTGTAAAAAAAAAAATACTGGGATTAACATGAAATGTTATACTTGGTCTTGAATTCTTCAGGCTGACTTCAGAGAAGCCTACAACGAGGATCCTCATTTTCTATTAAGTTCAACAGAATCTTAAAAACAAAATCTATATGATTAAATCACACTTCTAGAGAATCCTACTTACTTCATCTTCATTAAATGAATGCAGACATTTTCCGTAACAGTAAGTTTTCAGAACAAGATCAGCTTCAGCCGAACAGTCGAGCTGAACATAGTAGGCCTACACTGATTGTGATCTTACACTTATTAAACCCAAGTACTAGGACACAGCTTAACTGAAATGAGGAAGGGGCAGTGCACAGTGCCCAGAATATCATGTGAAATTTTCCCTGGAAGACTATACACTTAAAATGGCTACGACAGACAAAATATATATGAGGGGGAAGAGAGGCACAAAGAGGTCAAATGACTCAGCTGAGGTTACACAGGAGGTCAACAGCAGAGCCAGGAACAGAATTGACATCCCTCGGCTGCCAGGCCAGTGAATTATCTACAGGACCAAGGACAAAAAAGGAGCATTATCCATCACCTTCAATTCCATGGTGGTTGGCACCTGGGAAACCCACGCCAGACTGAGCTCATGTTAAGTAAGAGGAAGGAAAGAAGTGGCAACCCCTCTGTCACCCCCAAAATGGCACAGTGAAATCAAATGTGACAGTGTCCTTAAGTTATAAACATCTGGCCATGCGATGAAGAAAAGATACCAGGGAAGATGCAGCATGTGGTGTAGGCACACCGAGTGGAAATCCAGTCAGAAGCAGAGTAAGGCATGTTATTCCTTGGGGCTAGCACAGAGCGCTAGCAATGAGAAGTTTCAAATGTCTGTCAAACCCCCATAGGAATTAAACTGGCAGTCTGCAGAACTGAAATACAATTGTAATAAGTACTGACTTAAATATTCATTGCAATGCATCCAAGGTGCAGAGCAGGATGATGTAAGGAAAGGATCAAAAACTGGATTACAGAGGCATCCTTCCTGAAAATGACTCCAAGTTGACATAGGATTTTGGTTCCAGGGCTCTTATTTTTATTTTATTATTTTTTTTATAAACATGGTACATACTTCGTTACCCAAATTCATGCAGTACTTTCTATAAGGCAGAACCAGTTCACAGCTTGAGCAGTCTTCAGAGAAAAGCAGCTCTTTAATTTTTTATACGCTCGTCTTTTTAAGGGGAAGGAATGGCTCATTTAACTACTTGGGTCAATACAGCTTTAACCTGTAAGCGTCAAGATTCCCTAGTCAGACTAAGAAAGCTTACCCTGCAAGGAGGACAGACAGGACGATGAGTGACTTAACACATCAGGGACAAACACTATTTACTTCTCTACTATGGGATGTTTTATTACATTTTTTTCTTGTATATAATACCCATGTTTCCCCCCCCCCCCCCCCCGACACCAAGTAGAGTGGGGAAGCTGATCTTTTTTGACAGAAGTTCAAGTCCCCTGCTTTGATTTATGCCCCAGGGAGCAGCAGCTGTTGCATTACTATTGAGGCAGCTAAGAGTCAATTGACTTCATGGCTCTTCACTCTAGAAGTGCTAACAATAGTCTCTCCTTATTTAGGGTCTTGACAGCCCACTGATCAAGCTAATTTCTTAGGCAATTTTGGTATCAACTAGTTGCTCCTGGCCTTTCTCTCTTCAAGGACTTGGAGACTCCAACTTCTTTCAAAACCACACATCTACCAGGAAAGATGAGTAACTCTGGAAAAAAAAGCCTTTTTTGCCCCTCCCGTTATTCTGCCTTTCAAAAGAAGGTACACATTATGTTCTGGGGCATGTTGTATGTGAAAAGACAAAGTACTTTACTTTTCCAGCTAGTATTTTCTTTTGAGTCAAAGTTACAGATCAAAGTTTCTGATTCCTGCCTGTTATTCAATTCTATTATGTGAATGAACACTTCTTGCTCTAAATGGGGGAGACAACTCCACTGTGTCTACTACATACAGGTTTGGATACCCTTGGTCCCCCTTGGGGTAACCTTTTAACTCCAAAACTGCCAATTTGTGAATTCAGGTGAGCAAGACTTGCCATATTTGTGCCTACCAAAATGTCTTTCAAAGAAACAAGCAAGCATCAGCACAAATAGTAGCACCTGCTGTGCAGGTGGTAACTTTTTAGGGCCACTAAAGGAAGGCTTTTTTGCATGATTTAAATATTAATCCCTTTCCTATTGTTGTCATGGGTGTCTACAGAATTACCAGTCAGAATATTTTGCAGCAGGAAGAACTTTCACTTTGACCAGCCTTGGGTTCAGTGTAGGCCTGGATCCAAAATGCTTCTTTCTGATGAGAGTAACCCCCAAATTAGGATTCATTTGGATCCAAAGTTTTGTTAAAGACTGCCCAGGCTTAAGCGAAATTAAACATCACGAAGCACAAAGCTGCACCATTCAACCATTACTACTGAATTATTTTGTGTAAATGTTCCAATTTCAACAAGAAGTTCATTGAAAAAGCCAGAATCAGAACAGTCTATTGCATTCATTTTTCTGTTCATTTTTCATTTATTTTTACTATTAGATTATGAAATGGGGTTTAATAGTACATCATATAATAATAATTTCTCTATAATTATGTTTCAACACTATCTATCACACAATCTTGATGGGAGAGGGGGAGAGCGAAATTGCCAAGGATAATTTCAATGGGTTTTTTTCTTTGGGGGTGGGGACAGATGCATTTTGAAGGGCTGACAATTTTCCTGCCTGGAAGTGCTCTTTGCCAGTCAGCTCTCTTAGAGAGACCGTCAAAAAAATTTTTTTTCAGCCTCTTTGCTTTTATTTGCACAATATAAAAAGCATAGGAGCTTATGCTGAATGAAACGCAACAGACCTTGTGATCCCAAGTCATTAAAGGGCTTTAGAAAATCCCTTCTGTAAAGGTTTGTGCGAAGCTAACACTAGAGCACCCTAAGGCTCCTTGTCTGCATTGTTTATAACAATGCAAAAGAGGCAGTTTTAGAGTCTATAAGCAAAGGAGATTAAAAAAACCATTCCAGAAATGTCAGGAAGGTCACAGAATCATAGAGAAGAGGTATAGGAAATGGTTTATTTCCTCCCAATGAAGAATTGTTCTCTACAGTATATTAACTACGAGACTGTCCTTTCTTTCTATCTGTGGATGAAATGAGCCTCACTTTTACAATCCTCTCCTGAAGTATGATGCAAACCCACTGAATCAAAGCAAAAGACTCCCATTGACTTCAGGACGCTATGGATGGGGTCCTTGGAAAGCAGAATGCTGTTAAGCCTTCCCATTATCTTGGAAGAAATATTTTGTAGAGCCTAAGGATGCAGTTTTGTCTGAAGCTGTTAGGTGCAACAGTCCCTTCAGTGTCAGATTCATTGGTAGCCAAAAGGTTCAACAAAGATAAATCCCAAACCAAAAGAAACCTTCCAGACTTCCAGCAGAAGGGAATGCCAAATCTCACGTGACCTGATGATCATGGGGGTGACAGTAAAAATTTTACTACTTCCTAAATAATTTTCTATGCAAAGTGTTTCTGGGTTCAAGTTAGGACTAGAAGTGACACAACTAAAGAAAATATTTTCTGAAATGAGGCAGAAACATTCAAGGAGAAAACAGAAGTGCAATTAAAGAAAACAGCATGAGAGCAACTTCAAGAAAGACTTCTTTCTTTAAAATGAAACAGCAGCAGCCAATGAGATCCACGGCATACAGTACAGCTAGAAACATGGGACAATCTGTTACCCAGCTAATTTCATTCTGTTCAAAAAAAGGCAAAATGACACTGGGAGCACAAACCTCCTGCCCGGTGAGGAACACTTGGGTGACTTGGGGGAGATATAAATCCATACTGCTCCCTGACACTGTAGGAGCTAATGACTGAAAATGGAGACCATTGGGACACGTTTACTTTGCCTGTTGCAGACTGCTGCCACTCTGCTACACCAATTCAGTGCAATCAGCTCCACACTCTTCTGCCGATAATTCTGCAGCATGTTGAAGCAATAGGCCTTTTCCCAATGGACCTGAGCTATACAGATGGCTCCATTTGTGTTATTCTATCACCTCTTACTACTTCTGCATCTAACTAAATGGCATTTAAGAGAACAAACGCGCAACCCTTTTGTTGTTAAAGGATCCACATTACATTTATCTCTTCTCTAGTCCTTTTAGGCCTGAAGTGCTTTCACAAATAGAGTAGAAAGATATCTAACATTACACTCAAGGCCCCAATTTCTAAGAGGGAGTGCTGATTCTGATTAATAGCTTCAGATGCTTTTTAAAGGGCTTAATTTCCAGCAAACTCCAACCAACCTCCCTTGGCATATCAGCTCTCTTGGGGGCATCCACTAACAGAGGAACCCCAGACCACTAACCACTGGAAAAAAATTAGGTCAATGACGTCTTAACTTCCAGAGTAAGGCAACCAATGCTGCAGCAACACCCTAGATGTTAATCAAGAGTGAAACTAAGGAACATTTAAAGAGGCAGTAGTGTGTGCATGTGTGTAACACACACACACACTCTACTGCAGAACTCACTGAATGATGATCTCCCTCCCCCGCTCTCTATATTTCCTCTTTTTAATCTCTCAGGCAGATTTCTCTGCTTTCCTGCTCCACCTGTAAGGGCAATCGTTTTGTAGGCTCTAGTGGATATAGCACAGGAGCAACAGTCTGGAAACCTGTCACTAGGGCTGTGCAAAGCTTCCGATGCTGATTCGATTTGGAGGAGATTCGGCCCAATTCAGTGGCTGAACCTCCAAATCTGAATCGAATCATGGGGGGCCAATAAAAAGGTCCAAATTGGTCTGAAGCATTCTGAATCTTCAGAAAAGATTTGGAGAGCTTTGATGATTCGGGCAGTCCCTGCCCGCTGCAGCAGGGAGCTGGAGCCAGACTCGGGGTGAGGAATGAAGGACTGGGGGAGGGGACCATGGGGGGACCCCTGCCAGCCCCCATCCCCTGCTTTCTCCCCCAGCCCCCTCCATGGCCATCCTGCCGGCCCCAGCTCCTGGTACTGTAAAAAAAAGCCCCAACCCATCAGGCGCTCCTGGGTGGGGGGCAATCCCCACTGCCCCATGCCACATGGGGGGCGCTGCATGAGCCCCTAGATCCCCCCTCGCTCTTCCAGCCTACCCATGGGTGCCCTGCCCACCCCAGCTCTGGCCCTTTAAAAAAAAACTGAGTTAAACCCTGGGACTTGTCAGCTCCTGCAGTGGCCTTAGGGGCTCATGCAGAGCCCTGCACATGGCGTGGGGCAGTGGGGGGCAGTGCGGATCACGCCCCACTGGCAGGAACTGGTGAGTTCAGGGGGGTTTTTTTTCCGTAAAGGGCCAGAGCTGCGTGGGTGGGACAGTCAAGGGGGGGCAGTGGGAATCGCCCCCCACCCAGCAGCACCCGCTGAGTTGGGGCTTTTTTTCCCCAAGTGCCGGGAGCTGGGATAGGCGAGACAGCCATTGCCAGGGCTAGGAGAGCGGGCAGGGGATGGGTCTGCGTGATTCAGAGATTTGGCGGCAGCTGAATATCCAAATCCATTTGGGACAGTGATTCAAATCACCAAATCAAATCACTGTCCCCCGAATTGGCCGAATCCTAATCCAAAGTGAATACTAGCCGCTTTGCACAGGCCTACCTGTCATGAGTGAGTGACCTCGGCCATGTTAATAATGCATTTCCCTGTGCCTCAGGCTCTGTATCCTTGCAAAGCAATCATTCCAATTATCCTTAATCAATTATAAAGAAGTCTACCAATGGCAAATGCCACATAAGAGCTAGGTATTTTCATTCTTACTTAGATGTAATGGGAGAGAGACATTACCAACTATGCTCAAACCCCAAGGGGATATTCCTCCTCTTCTCTTCCAGGGTACATTCTTCCTATGAACTTCATAGGCTTCCAGTTCTGATTTGCTGCTACTGCGATCAATGAACATCCTCTAGGGGAGTTGGGAGAAGTACTCATGAGACAATCCTGCAGACCGGTGATGCAAGTGATTATCAACCCAATGCTAAAAGTGACCACACCAAACACTATTTAAGGCTGAAGTAAGTAACTTCCAAATGAGATGAACTTTTTCCTCAGGCCAAAATTCTTTGTTTTTAGTTCCCTCACCAACTACCATACTTCTAGAGGGAAATGCGATTTGTCATGCAGAGAACAGACTCCCAGCTTTGCCAATGCAAAATATTGCTTCAGCTCTCAATAATAATGGCTTATTATGATGATGATGATGATGATGATGATTCTTAATTTCCCCCTCTAACATTTTCTGCCTTTGTGGTGCATTCAGGTAATATTTTCAGATTATTTATGCAACCATGGAAGTCTAGAAACTGTGCTTAGAAAATCAAACTGAATGTTTTTGTCTGGTCTCATGCCTTCATTCTCTGTAGAGTGAAGAAGAAGAAAAAAAAGCAGCTATTGCATGAGCTGTCAACATGGGCATCCCCCATAAGCTGGGTAAAAGCAATTACTGAAATTTGACTTTCACCACAAGGCATTTTATTCATCTTGGAGAAACACAGATGTGGGAATCTGAGTAATCACAGAATTGTGGGTTTCATTTGCAACAAGACTTTGGCTGGATATTAGCAACAGAGTATTACATGCCAGGGATTCAGAAGTTTCTCTCTCAGCAATCTTGCCGTGCCTTACACTTCTGAGATCCTGGGACAGCACCAACCTAGAGTCCTCCTTAAATCTGCATCTTGTTCTCATGTCCTACTCCCACTGTGCAAGCATATCTCAAGTGAATTTGCTACTCTGTCTTGACTAAAACACCATTGGGAATCATAGAAGTTGCTAAAACTGGAGAAACACCAGTAATGAGGTTGTTACTTGATGAATACTTCTTCTATAGCTGGCCTTGCCATGGGGTCTGGAGACAATTCATCTTTAGGTGCCATCTCAAGTGACCTGTACTTGTTCATCTCATTTTCTGATGTACACTTGAAAATGTTACTGAAACAAGTCCTATAAAACATAATCAATGTATGATACAGTGCCAAAATGGAGATACCAATAATGCTCCTGTTCAATGTATTGGATGTTTCCTGAATAAAAATTGTAGTTATATATTCTGTGTCCTAGTCCCAGCTCCAACTTCATTGTTGGTCTTCATACCTTTCTCTCAGGCCATATCTACATCAGAAATGTTCAATGGTATAATTAGCATGCCTGCAGAAACCTGTGAAGGTGACCGCACTATTTAGGGTATCTTGTATAGAGCCGCACAGCCTATTTGTGTGCTGCTGCTTGACCTAGGGTTCTGGTGTAGACATGACCTCAGCCTGACCATCTTTAAAATGGGGATATCACTCGCATGCTACTTTTCTGATATATTGATTGATTAGTAAATACTTATATTGCACTTAGAAGATGTGCAGTACAAAATAAGTGCCGGGAAGCTTTCATCTGTCAACAGTACTCATTTCACTCGCTGATTCCCAGCTCAGCAGTGGCAGATTCCCAGTGAGTGATATGCATGCAATGGGTGTATTCCTCTATACAACAATGGCTTTTCAATGAATAATCTACCAACAACAACCACTTCCAGTATAATTAAGTAATTAATTATATTTTCTAATCTATTAAGCCTTGATTGCTTATCAAAGCATTCAGCTGGATCACTTTCCTCTTGTCATTTCCAATTAATTTTGCACATTTTTTTTTAACAAAGGGGGAGAGGGGGGAGTCTCAACCTTCACAAGATGACTTTTTTTCCTCCCCTTGAGAGCAGCAAGTTTTTCAGACACCGCTCTAACAAATGCCAAGAGAACCTTGTGAACATGATTCTGCGCCAGTACAAGACTCCTGATTTCCAGCAGGTACTCCAAAGTTTGGTTTTGTTTGGAAAAATACCAAGTTTCCTAGTTAGTGTCTTACGGCTCTGATTTGCTTCTGCTACTATACTGTTGCATACAGCACAATGCAGGATTAAGTCCCACAGCAGGGGGTAATTAGAGGGATCAGGAATTTAAGTCATTGGCATCAAATGTGAGAATCAACATAGATTGGAAGGGAACCTAATTAATATAAAAGGAAAGAAAGTTGGGCCAGAATCTTAGCAGGTTTAAATTTGAAGTCAATAGGGTTATACTGATTTACACCAACTGAATGTGTGTGTGGTGCTCAGTTTTCAGTTTTGTGTGCCCAAGGTGAATGATGGATTATCACAACTCTGGGATTTTTTGCCAGGTTTTTACCATCGCTTTGCTTTGTGACCTTACTCAGGCCACTTACTTTTGCTATGACCTAGCTGTCCTCTGTGCAAAATAAATGCATACGATATTAAAGCCACGTGAGGTCTAGTTCCCACATGGAAAAGATGTTGTGATGTTTAGATAAAAGACCTGAAGTCAACTGAGAGGTAGTAAATGGTGTTATTGTTAAAGCAGGCAGAAAAGATTTGCACCTTTACAGATCAAATACATTAGAGATGTATGGCATATGCCTAAGTAGGCAGAGTGTGTTGTGAAGGGACTGCAGGAAGTGAAGCTGCTACATAGAAAGCAGTGATTGCAAAGGATAGAGAGGGGAGGAGGAAAAAGGTGGCATTGCTGAGAGAGTCAAGGTGGGTAGGAAAGAGAAAAACAAAGATGTTAAGCCCTATTCCTCTCAATGGATGACGAAAAATAATCCAGGTAGTGGAATAAGAATCTGTAGTCTAGGATAGACCATGCTTAATGCAGTCCAGTCTGTGGGTGACTTCTTGTTCTGCTATTTCCCATTAAAATACTGTCACTGACCTACCACAACTATGATATGAATATGACCATTTCAGAGAGCAAATATATCCTGATCAGTTTTGGTCACTCTTCTGGGACATGGGGGTGCACCATTTCTAGTGTTTAAGAAAATGGGTGCTATGTCTCTACCTTGGAATTTCATAATGACAGGTAGGGGAAAGACGCTTCTTAAGAGAAGCTCATCAAAATGAACAGCCAGATCTAGAGAGACAGACTGCATCTCTCCCTACCATGCCCAATGATTGAATGCAGCCACTATTTGATACCTGCAAAACACAACACACTGAGGGCTAGATTTATACTTGGGGCACAGTCCTTTGTAAGGAATATTTCAAAAGCTTGTCTAACTCGGGAACAGCCCTGGGAGGCAGCCAAGCCACAGCAGCATCATCCCTTCCCCACTGTCCAGTAACAAGGTAGTTCCCTGATTAGCCTACATAAGCTGCAAATTGCAAGCCCCTCTTACAGGGGTTTAGCTATTAAGGGCAAGAGTGCAGGTGGCAGTTGAAATACAATGGGGGAACGGAGGTATTGCCTCTTCCTGGCCCTCCTGCTCTGAGGAATGATAAAAGTAACGTGCAGAGAGGCATTTGTCTTCTCTTGTTCAGTGAAGCCCTCAATTACTTAGGCCTGCTTATTATGAAATGCTGCAAAAAAATGTTTATAAAAGAAGAGTCAATTGTCTGAAAGCACTTTTTGCTCAGCCTGGAAAGCCTGTGACTTGCGATGGAGGGGCACACTGACTGTAATGCAGTGTCCATCTCTCAAGGACACAGGGGAAGGTCGCCTGAGCATCCTGAGGTGTAGATAGGATCTGGGGTCTTTGTGCTTGTAAAGAGCTCCTAATTAACTAAACTCAGGTTATCTAACCTCAATAGAATCAAAGACTGAATCATCCCAAGATTTCCAGGGGATCTAGGTATTGCCAGCCTGATGCACAGGTTGCTAAACCATCTCCCCCAGCTAACTCTGTCACTTGGTTGATTGACAGCCAGCTATTCTCTCTCTAACAATGACTAACTACTACATCCTGCAAGAATTACAGCTGTGATGTAGAGATTAAGTTTTCTGCTTGGGCTTCTTCTGCTTTGCTTGCACGCACATTCTCTCTTTCCTTAAGTCATATCTTTGTGAAATAAGATGCCAAAGATAAGGGACCAAATTCATTCCTGATGCAATGCTAGTGGATGAGACTCTAATCTCCTCTGCATCAGTGTAAATCCAGAGAACAGCCATTGATTGCAATGGAATTACACCAGAGGATACGTTTTGTCTGGGATATAAATATTTCAGGTTAGTGACAGCTGGGAGTTGCAAGTGGGGTGAGAAGGAAGAAGATTGTCCTTGCTGTCAAAAGTCTTTTCTTCACCAGGGGGAAGGAGGCTGAAATTTTCTTCCAGCATTGTAGTCCTTAGAATTTAGTCAGAAATTTCATTCTGCAGCATTAGTTGAATTCTACATTATCTGGGTGGTGTGGGTTTCCCCCGCCCCCCTTCAGGACACTGCAATCGCACATCCTTTTTTGCAAGGGAAAGAGCCTTCCCTGCTTCAGTACAATATGTTAGTGCAAATGAGGGGGAGGCCAGGAGGTTAAAGTTGCACTGGAGCTGGGGGAATAGAACTAGAAAATTTCCCAGCTGAATACAGATAAATCTTATATAAAATACAGTCAAACGGAACAAAAGGCACAAAACTAACTGTACTCATTTCTGAGGATAATGATTTGAGAAGATGCTTAATACAATAAATGTATGCTAATTATGCTGTTAGGGAATGTGACTTAATCTAAAAAGCTACGGGGAGTGGCCTGTGACATCTAATATTCAACCAAATCATGAACTGTGTCATATTCTAAGGGATTTGGCTAGTTTGTCTGATTAGCTTCTTTCTGTTTTTAGCCCAGCCCAGGTTACCTGGGGCAGTCCTGTAACAACTGAGGTGAAATCAGTAAGGTCATCTGCCAGTGCATCTACACAAGATGCTAAAAGCACACTAGGCTAATTTTACTGCACGTTAGCACATCACAGCAAAAGCCATGATAATGCGCTAATGCACAACAGAATTAGTCTACTGTGTGTTAGCATCACGTAAAAGGCATGCACCAGCGCTACTGCATGATAGTGCTGATTACAGCACATTAAGTTACTACCTGTTATTGCAGGTACTAAACTTAAAGCACTGTAATTATGGCACATTAATGCACGTGTAGACTTGCCCTCTGTCTTTCCCAGACAGCAAGTGTTGCCAACAGCTCATGTTGCAGTAGGAAAAGAATAGAGCATCTCCAGCTCAAAAAACCCCAATTTGATGCCATTTAGACTAACTTCCATCTGATAGAAGACTAAACTCTGAAGCTGATGATCCTCCACTCTGTATCCTTCACCTACAGACATATGGATAAGTACAAGTCATTACATACCCTAAATGATGCCTGACTACTGATCTTGATCACCAGTTGCTTTAAAACAGATGTTTTAAAGCAGCACTGAGTTGAGGGAGCCTAAGTGTTTCAGGATAATTTTTGGTTCAAAACTGCTATTTTGTAGGGCTGTGCGAGGCTTCAGTCACTGATTCGATTTGGAGGAGAGTCGGCCCAATTTGGCAGCTGAATCTCTGAATCCAAACTGAACCAGGAGACCCATTGATTTCTCTAAATTGAATTGGAAGCCTCCAGTTTGTTTCGGAGAGATTCGATGATTTGGCCATAGACACAGCTTTATATATTTTTTCTACGTAGCGCGAGGTATTTCAAGGTACGCAGAAAAAAACATATAAAGCTCTATCTATGGCTGAATCGATGATTCCCTGAATTGGAATTGACTCTTCAAACTCAGATTTGGCCAGAGCAAATGAGGGACAGTGATCCAGATTGGCTAATCAATTCACTGTCCCCCCAAATCAGGCCAAATCCAATTCCAAATCGAATACCGCCTGCTTTGCACACCCTACTATTTTGTCCAAACCAAAGATTTGGGGTACAATAGCATTTAGGCTATATTTTTTTGAAAAGGAGAAAAATTTCAGAACATTGTTTTTCTGATTCACCAAGTCTAAGCATGTGTGCTTTTACTGTTACATTTAATAATAGCCTGCTGTAATGAACATTTTAATGAGCAAGTCAAAATGAAATTAATAAAATATTTCTGTCCAAAGAGTCCCAAATGGAAGTTTCAGAAATATCAACATTTCAGCTTCTCCCTGTGAATCCAAATTAACTCTCTCTGCTTCCAAAACACTAGAAAATCCTGCCCCCAGACTTGTGCAATACTGAGGGAAGCCTTAGCTGATTTGCAGTGGAAAGGTATACAGTAAACCAAGCCAAACTGTCCTAATTTCGGCTTTGAACTAGAAACTCAAGACCCACACAACTACAGAGGAAAGCAACCTAAAGATGTTGTGGACTACACAATTTCGCTCCTGAAAAGCTCTAATCCAAACTAAATATCAGAGAAGTAAGTAGTCCTGGGGGTATAGAGACCCTGAACTCCAGCTACAGGCCTTGTCTTCATCAAGGACCTGGTTCTCTCGTCGGATGCGCTATGAGCATCCTAATCCTAGGATGCTCTTTGCTGCCTGGAACGCTTGGAAAGGCTGAACAGTGTGTGCTTCACTTACTTCAAATTACACCCCAGCTATGAACTGTGTCTCTTGCTAGACCCTGGCTTTTATTTTTATCATCATTTTTATATGGTTTTGGGCATATGCCATCACAGTTTCCCATCCAACTGCAATAAAAAACATGTCATCACTCAAGCTAGAAAACTTACCTGCCACTTTGCCTTTATTGAATCTGTATCTAATGCACAGAAATGGCAGGGGGCTTGCTGCAAGTGTGCATGTGTGTGCGGGTGCACATGCACTGGCCTGGCCTTAACATTTGGGTTTACATTGAACATAAGCCACTTACTTAAAGGAGACATTTACACATTCAAAGATAAAAGGAGGGGTTTGACCTTGCTATTGTTAATGCAGGACAACAAGGGCCTGTCAGTAAAGAGTAAATTTGCCCAGTTAGTGTATTCAAGCCTCCTTCTTGTGCCAGTGCACAGCAATGCTCTTACAGATTAAAAAAAAACCCCACAGCGCTCTTCCTGGGATTTGCCTTCCTTCACTTTCCCTTTTATACCAATTATTCAAAATAAAAGTGAATAATTATCCTCACAGACCAGTTCAAGTAAGGCACGGTATCAATTTTTGGTAGGCTATAAACAGTACTTACCACCCTGCTAGAGCTCTCAGCTTGGCTTCTGATGGCATTTGTCTTTTCCTTTATGTTGTCTGACCTACTTCCTATTAAAGTCTCCCATGACTTGACTGTATTGTTGTTTGCTACGTGCTTTATGGTTGGGCTGAAGACTAACATTGAGACCCACTGTGCTGTGTGCTATACGCACAAGAACTAAGAGACTACACATACCTTGAAGAGCTTACTGTCTTCGTAACTAAGGCAAACCAAAACCAAAACCAAGGGGAAAAATTAGTATTGTCTTGTTTTCTCCATTTTACAGAATGGAAGCCAAAATTTGGAGAGGTCGAGCAACCAGATCCAAGGTCAAGAAGCAAAGCCTGCGAAGCTGGAAACTGACCGCAGGTGTCCTAAGGTCCAGTCCAGCACCCTACCTCAGATTGTAAGAGCTGCACAGGGCCTCAGGTGAGAGAGAACGAGCCAGACGGACAAACCATTTTCAAAGGGGCGCATCATTCATGTGACAGAAACATCTGGCACGGGCTAAGGAGTGAAGGGGGACTCTGGCAATACAGGACTATTTTGGCATGCATCACTGATGATCCTAAAGGATGCGACTTGAGCACAAGACGATAGAACTGGAGTGAGACTGCTATTTTATCAGGTCAGCAAGACCTGCAAAACCAGCAGCGCAGCAAAAAGAACTCTGGTACTAAGCAAAAAAGTGTTTTGTTCCCCCTACCTAGTGAGAAAGATTATCCCATTTGGAAATTTTCTAACTATCCACCCCTCCCATCCTTCCCAACAAAACAGATTTCACCTCAGGCACCTCAAATCTTCCACTAGGGAACAATTTTTCCCCTTAAGTGGCAGTTATATCTGTGGCTATTAAAGATATATAGAGATTGGCCACATGCCATTTTAATGTAAAAAGCAAAGAACATGGCATGTATAATTCTTTCAAATTGCTTCTTCTAGGATGAACAGTGGAGTCTTAACAATCACAGTAGAAACCTTCCATAAGAAAAATAATAATCTAATATGTGTCTAAGGAAAAAGCCTTCAACTTTGCAGAGAAATTCATTTCTTTCTCAATACCCTGGCAAATAGGGTTCTTCTTCCTTTTTTCTCCTATTGAAAGTCATTCATTTACAAACAGATATATAGATGTATAGCCATTTTCCACTGCTGAAACAATGCACTAGAAAGACAGTTAGCTGCCTCTGGATACTAAATAAATTTCCTGCTTTATTGAGTGAGGTGAATACAAAGAGAAGATGCACTAAATCCTGCCTGTGGCATCCCATCTCTATCTTGCATTGTTGTGCCTGGAAAAATTATTCCAAACTGAGCCCAAGTCAATTCTGCTCCAGTGATGTCCACGTTAAATAAGGTAGGCAAGATACTCCTCTCAGTTACAAGGATGTAAATCTGGAGCATGTAAACTCTGGATGGTAATGTGAATCTCAAGTTTGAAGGACTGTGGATGTTGCATCAGAGAAGCACAACCTTGTCTGCTATGTCCAGTATGTTTTTCTCATGCACTTCTACACTGAAGCAGAGAGAGATGGTTTGAGCAAGTCTTTTTCTATAGCAGGAGCTCTCACAGGATATTGCTTGTTAGTAGCAATAGCAGCAGCAGTATTATAAAGAAAGATCCAGTGTACAGAGGAAGATGCTCTAAGAGATCCTCTGGTCAATCCTATTCTTGAAAAAAAAAGCAGTGAAATAGTCATGTTTCTTCATGTTTAGGGCCTGACTGGTGATTCCAATTATACTGAAGTTGGGCCAATATATTGATCAGGCTCCTGGTCTTTCCTGCTGAACTGCTAACACATTATTCAATATTTTTTATTTTTCTGGCACTTCGCAAACAGGTTGTCCTAAGACGAATTGAATTAAGCTTGAAAACTGCTTTGATTTCAGAGAATTGTAGTAGAAATCAAGTGTAATCAGTTTAATACTTGAGATGTCCCTCTACTGCGGGATTAGATTCTCCCTTTGCAAAGGGACGGACTCATTCCAACTGGCCTTTTCCACCTAACAACTATGATCCTAATGTGCACAGGCATAGCAGATTGTATATGTACAGTATATCCTAAAAAATGTGAGACCTGCATATATTAGTCCTGGTACTACAGATGAGGGCAAAAAAGAACGACTCTTCCAGGAAAGACAACAATCTTCAAAGCTGACACTTTTTTTCTGTATTTTGATCATATTCAAGAACATCCAACTAGTGAGTAGCTAGTTGACCATGACATTACTCCTCACTCTATCCTACTCCTCCAGTAGCAGTTACATACACAGCTCTTAAAGCTAAGATAATTGGCTGATGCTTTATACATGGTGCTCGTTCTGAGTTTCAGAGTGACAAGAAATGCATTTGGAGGAACAGAAACAGACTATACTATCCTGGGATCCAAGTTAAGTTGGGCAGTATCAGTTTTCCAACCACTTCCAACTCAGGGCAAGAAAGAAGGTAAAGAACAAAGCATATTACAGAGGATGTACTGTCTACCTTGGCCCATAACCTCATAACACCAATGAAAAGACTTAGCTTTAAGTTTATAGCTTAAATACTAACTCATATACAGCCAGTCAAAACTAGGAATAACTTTTTCCAATGCCTGGTGCTAAACTGTTCCCACATCTTTCAGAAGCTTCAGTTTTTGCATGCTCAGCTGACAAACCTTAGGAGAGCCTTTAAAAAATGTGATTTCTAGAACTAGTATAATGTGCTTCTTATATTTGCAAATAGGTCTATAGCTCATAAGCTACTTAGACAGTTGACCACTTTCTTTCAGATAGTACTGAGCACATGTAGAGAGACATGGGAGAACACCACCATTTCCAAAGTCTAGGACATTGCCTAGAATCTATGTCCAATGTCCAAATCTAGGGCATTAGCTTGGTACCTAATAACTCGTGGCATGGAGCTCTCATGTTTGTAGAGAAGCTAACAAAATGGCGAGCCCTGATCATAACTTGAATCCCTACGAGCTACAGTGATATAATAATAATTAATATTGTTGCTTAGCACCTCCATAGCTATTGCTCTCCGTGGCTTCCAGAGCACTGCATGACAACCAATTAATCCTTTGAGACAGGCATTTTTTGTCCCACGTAAAGAAGAGCAAACAAAGGCTCAGAAAGGTTAAGTGGCCTGTTCTGTGTCGCACAACAAACCAAGGGCACTTTGGGCAATAAAACCCCTGTCTTCCCTTCTCACAATCTTATCCTTTAACCAGCTATATGCCAGTTGCCTCTGGCTGAATGACATTTTGGGGGTAGGAGATGGAAGGAAAAGTTACCCACTGTCGTGTCAGAGGATGAGTCACAATCAGGACCTACAAAAGTCCTGCTCGCACCCCCACGGGCCCTGTGTGCCTTAGAGAGAATTCGCTTTCCTGCTGGCATTTCTCGACCGTGTCACAAGCTGATTCTCCCCCCTTCTTTGCAACTGGGCTGCAGATTGTTTTGACTGCAATCAGAGGGACACAGGTGGCAGCACCTGCTATAAGTTAATTAGTTCCTGTTGGCTCCCAAACAGCTGTTGATTTTGTTCTTTTCTTTTCTTTTTATCTGTTTGTTCGGTGGAGCAGGACACAGAAGGTGCTTTGGGCATTTGGTATTTATGGAAAGCTGCCAGCTTTTGAGATGATGGCTTGTAGCAAACAACTTGCCCCGCTATAGAGAATGGTCACAGACTGGACAGTATCCTAGAAATGCTAGATAAAGGTGAGGAAAAAGGCAAGTTGTGGGGCTGAGCTGATGAACATGAACGCAAAGCACTGTTTAACGGATTTAATGTCCAGCTGCATATGTTTTTAAAGCTTCTCCCTGTCCCCTACCTTACTGCAGCAAGCCACTCTGCTTTTGGTGTCTCTACCCAACACTGTTTTAGACATATCACCTCCTTCACAGTCACAAGTCACTGGAAATGAGCACTGGCAAAGCTGCAAATCCACAGAGAGAACAGATGATACCAGAAACAGGCTCAGAGATGGTGATGGGCCGTTATGGCTTTCATTCTGCATTAATTCCCTCCCTTGCTGGTTCAGACCAGAAATGTGAAGTGGACAACGTGCCCAGTGCACATAGGAGGTAGCAGGATAGTAACTGAAGTGAGGGATAGATGCAAACCCCATTAGACTCCTATAGATGTCAGTGGCTCTTAGGTCAGTCTCCTTGCTTACATCTTTGTGTTCAGAAATCTGATATCTTTTTCTCTGAAAAAATAATTTAAAAAGTGTTTAATGCTCATAAAAGGTGCTAGACTGGAATTTGGTCCCAAGTTTCTCTATTAAACTGAACTCAGTGCAAAACTTTTATTGTCCTAAAGGACCTCGGCCTTTGTAACAAAGGCTTCTTTTTATTCAATGAGTTAACGCAACTATTTTGAAACCAGCTTTCCAACCACCAGGCTTTAGGAATGATCTTGAACAGTCACAGTTAGGGGAATCAGGGTCATCTGGGCCCTGGGCCTTTCTGCAGAGATGTTTAGAAACAGGGATCCATTTTCCTGGGTTTGTTATGCACCATGTAGACCATGTTCACTGGGAGCTGGGCTGAGACCAACAACTCATTTCACTTGAGGTTGCCAAATAACTACAGGAGGTAGTTATTAGCCAAATAACTACAGGAGGTAGTAAACCTTTTGTTTACTATTAGTTTGGTCCGGATATCTATGTTGTTATTTGGATGTAACCAATGGGCTTGGATCCATCTTCTGTCAATGGACAGTCTCAGAGCAGGCCTATTAAGGGCTAGCCACATTTGGTAATAGTTTTCAAAAATAGCCCCATGTCACACACATCCCTCAAGCCAAGGCTGGCCGGTAATACCTATTTTCAGGACCTGATGCATATTGCTGACCATTTATTTCTATCTCGACTTCCTTGGTTTGACCAACTCATCATAGACCACAATGCATGGGGTGAAGAAAGAGGATCAGGACTGCTGGTTTTCCTTATGATGTAAATGAATGAGATTAAAGAGTTTAACTGAAGGAACCTTGACTCTATCCATCCCAAAGTGCTTCTTAGCAAAGTTGAGACCATGCAACAGGAGCAGCAACCTACTATTGGTCTGGAACAGTAACAAATCCATTACCCATAGACAAAGATGGAGCCTGCAACAGAATTCACCTTCAGTCATGATCCTCTCCCAGATTTGTTTCTAGGATCAGCACTGCTTCACTGAACTCATCTGATGCTCTACTAACCTGTATGCATCTGCTGTCTCTTGTCCTGTACTTATAAGCAATTTGGGGCAAGACCAAACACAGTGGGTTATGTGCACCAGTATAGGCTGGGGACTGGCTGGCTAAGCAGCAGCTCTGCAGAAAAGGACCTGGGGGTTGGGGTAGACAATAAGCTGAACATGAGCCAACGGTGTGCCCTGGTTGCCAAGAAGTCTAAAAGCATACTAGGCTGCATTAGTAGGAGCGTTGCCGGCAGATTGAGGGAAGCAATTATTCTGCTCTATTCTGTACTGATGAGGCCACATCTGGAGTCCTGTGTCCAGTTTTGGGACCCCCCCCTGTAGAATGTGGACAAATTGGAGGGAGTCTAATGGACGGCAACAAATATGGTCAGAGGGCTGGGGAATGTGATTTCTAGGAGAAGCTGAGGGAACTCAGCTTATTTAGTCCAGAGAAGGGGGGACTAAGGGGGGCTTTAATTGCAGCCTTCAGCTACTTGAAGGGAGATTACAAAGAGGATGGAGCTAGACTGTTCAAGTGGGGGCAGATGACAGAACAAGGAGCAATGGTCTCAAGTTGCAGCAAGGGAAGTTTAGGTAGGCTATTAGGGAAAACTCTCTCATGAGGAGGGTAGTGAAGCACTGGAACAGGCTACCCAGAGTTTTGCACTCTCCATCCTTGGAAGTTTTTAAGACCTGGCTGGACAAAGCCTTGGGTGGGATGACCTAGCTGAGGATGGTCCTGCAGTCCCTTCCAACCCTAATTATCTAGGATTCTGTTGAGCAATGCGGGTAGCTGGCCAATCATATTGGCTGACACTAAACTCTCAAATGCTGAATCTCTAGATTCAAATCTGCTCCTGTGTTGAAGCAATACAGACGTTTCCGTGCCAAGGAAGCAAGAAAAGCAGACCAATTAAAATAACAACTCCCTAATCATTACCTTAGTTGTCTTGGAAATCTAAAGAGCATGTAGAGACTAATGAAGTTTTGGTTAGTCTCAAAGATGAGCTGACTGATCAATGGATAATTCTTATCTGACCATCTCAACAGAAAGAAAAGATGCCTTGCATGAATAGCAATCCAATCAGCAGATGGCAAGCAGATGGATACAAGATCTAGATATGTGTACATACAGAACTTAATTGAACTGAAATTTATAATTCATTGCAATAAATCCAATTTAGGGACATGAAAGGCAATATCCTTAAGCCTGTGGAGGGTGGGGGGAGAGGGAGGGTTGTAAATAATTAAGGTTCTATTTATGACTGCATCTTTAAGTATTCAGAAGAGTCTCTTAGGAGGGGTAAGAGAAGCAATCTCTTTTTCAAGTAACTCAGAAAGACGTCACTAAAATGTCTTCCCTAGGGAGGAAAACACTTCAACCTATGGATGTAGGTAGAGGAGAGGCCAGAAACTTCAGCTCCTGGAGCGAGAGAACCACTGAGAAGTACCAACATCCTCTATAATACTGGCTGCAGAGGGAGTAGGAGAGCACATGCTTACCTTAACAAGAAAATATAGCTCAGAGTACAAACCTGCCCATCTGCCATGAAATACAGCCCCCGTAAAAAGGAATATGCGGCAGCCTTCTACGCCGTGACATTTCCCTGTTTAATGCTGAGAGAAAACTACCCTTGAGCCTCTGTCAGTCAGATTTGTCACTGGGGGGATCCCTTGCCTGCAGGACAAACGTTGATCCTGATTATCCCAAATTTGCAGTCGCTCTGCTGACCACACTGCCCATCTACAGATCTGCTTTGCTGCAACCAGGGGAAGAATATGGAGAACAGCCAGCTTGTGGATTTGTTCTGGCTCTTCCCACAGCTTTCCCAATGATGCTATGGCTTATCCTTCTAATGGTTTCTATTCTCTCAGTTGTCTGGCAGCAAACTTGCTTATGATCACACAAGTCACTCCACTAAGGAAGCATCTCCTGCAAGGAAGCTGATGAGGCAATTCATCAGTGAAGGATGTCAGACAATGCTTTACCACACCAACAGACCTCAGCATACTGACAGGTACATCTGTAACCTCTTGGTTTAATTCCTTTAAAGACCTCATGAACCCCAATGAAAGAACAGACACTAAATGAAACCATCACAGCTTCTGAGCAGCCAAAACATAGACCCCGACAGAACAGAAATGCTCTGTATCGCTATAGTCATTCTCTTGCATAATAATAAATACTCATAGTAATATATGACTTGCCCTACTAGATCAGAGCTGGAATCCCTCAACTCAGGATTATCTCCATTTGTGTCCAGTACGCAATGCCTCCTTGGAAGATGCAAGAACCTTTGACAGGCATGGGATAACTGACTCCCTAGAGAAGGTTTCTTCTTCATCCCCTACTTAAATCCTGAAGCATAAAGCATGTGGGTTGATAGCTCTTTCATGTCTCTTGTTTGTTTGTTTTTTAAATATTATGATAAACACTGTTTTATTGTAACAGCACTTAGGAGCCCCATTCATGGAGGGGGATCCTAATGCACTAAGCACTGTGCAAACAAAACCAACAAGAGAGTTCATGCCCCAAAAATCTTACAATCTAAGCCTGGCTGCTCTTATTAACTGAACACATATTTCATCCTTTTTTTGAATCCCCCTAAACTCTCTCTCACTAACATATAGTGGCCATGAGTTTCACAGCCTCGTTCTTCAACACTGCCTGGTGTTAGAAGCAAAATATCCATCCATCATTTTGCACTCTAATTGGACTCTATCAAAGGACTGCCTCTCTCCTCTCCAGGTGCTTTGCATAAACATTTATTGAAGGACAAACATCTGCATCTGTCTCTTGGGTAGAATCTACAGCTCATCAGGGTTATGCTGTCCAGAAGGAAAATGTGAAACATTCAAACAACTAAAGAAGAAAAAAGATCCAAAAAGAAAAAAAAAGTTGGATCTGGATCCCACAATTTAAGCAGAAGCAGGGTACATATCTTTGCAAAATATTCTGATTCAACTTTCTGTTGGATCAGCAAACCAAAGAGCCAAGCTTGGTGACCTCTCATGTGCACTGCTCATTTGATCTGTCATAGTTAATAAAAAAGCTACAGAATATATATTTATATCTTTTGCACTTTCTTCTCCAAAATACCTTGCTGAGGTTAAGTATTTAATGTAATTAGCAGTAAGCAAAGTCTTGTTGGTTTTAACACGATATTTGAATACCATTTTTCATATCCAAATATGCTAAAACACTTAGGACTCTGTCATGGCTCTGGTAAATCAAAGGATCAAGGCATTCAGCTGATACACAAACTGGTCTGACTCTGTACAGGACTAAACAGGGGGCTGGGATATCCACAAGTCTCAAGAGGTTCTGGATCTCTTTGCGTGGGGATTGATTCTGAGGGCACTGACGGACGTGCAACTCCCTGCTGCAACTCATGGTGCTTTGCAGGAAGTGCCATGAGTTACAGCAACCCCCTTCCCCACCACCCAGACCCAGCAGAAGTTCACTCACCCTACCCCCTGTCCCAGCTCCAGTGCTACCTGCACTATAGGAATGGGGAGCTCATGCTGGGGTTTGCTTAGCCTGCACTGGTGTGAGCATGGGTGGATTGGAGCCCTGAGGGGGAGGGCTCCAGTCCACCCATCCCCTGTCCAGCACAGACTGGAACGGACAAACTGTCACTTCTGTCAGTGCCCTGAGTGTCAGATGTGTGCACAACCTGCTCAAGGATTCAATATTACTGCTAGGTGCCTAGCTTCTATGGGAATCGGTTGTTCCATTGACCTTGGTCCATCAGTATAACAACATTATGACACCTTAAAATCCAATGCAGGGAACTGCTTAGCATGAATAATACACAATTACAGATTAGGGGCTAGCAGTCCACTGTGCTGACAGTAGGAACAGTACCTTGGCCCAGACCAAAGTAGACTCCCCAGCACCACCTGGGGTGGCGAGGAACAATGGCAATAAGCTGATGGAGAATAGGTTTAGGTTAGAAATCAG
>NW_017728933.1:2245011-2260793 GCF_001723895.1 Crocodylus porosus | reverse complement strand
TTTTTTTTTTTGCATAGGAAGAACATGATATAATCCCATATATGCCAACCATCACAATGCAGCTGCCTCTGGTGTAAAACACAGCAGCTATTTCTAATCTATAAGAGATGACAAGAGGCTATAAGATTACTATATCTAGTTGGACCTGCAGGAGGAAGGTAGAGAAGTAGAATATCATTACTTGAGCTACAATATGACCAACAGCAGCACACTATGTCTTTGAAGGAAAACAACAGGTGCTTTTTCACTGAGATGCACAGAGGGCAGCCGAGCAAAATGAGAACCTGAAACCCGATGTTCATGTCATGTCTCTTCAGGAAAGATACAGTCATCCCGATCTCTCAAAGCAGAATCAAGTAGGTATTTTCCCTTTGCAGGGATACCTACTTATCTACCTATCTTTGTCGATCTGGCCAGGGATCAGAGCTGCGCTCTGTGGCAGCAACATCTTCCACCCATCGGTGCTGCCACTGGGAGAAGCAGCCTGCCTGCCACTTGTAGGCTGGCAGTCGTGTGCCAAGGCTTCTTTTTCTCTATCCCTAATTAAAAAAAAAAAGATATATATGGCCAACCTCCATGAAGGCTTCCTAAGCGTGCCTGCCATCCACAAACCCAATTTCACACAATGACAGCCTAATTAATCTTCTTCTTTTGTTTCAATAGCATACGGTCTCCATTCGGCTGTGGAATATGGTGGAACCTTGCTGAGAACACAGCTGTCAGGATTATAGTGTGAATAAAAGAATACAGCAGGTTTGTTTGCTAATACCTGCATTTATACAGCTATGCACCTATCTACTACTCAGCTCACCCACATACGCTCATCTGCATGCCTGTGTGCTATGCAGCTTACAAAGCGGAGCACTCCTATGGCTCCAATCACAATAGCTTCTAAGCATCTGGAAAACTACCATTCAGCCCCTAACAACGAATGAAACTATATACCCATGTAAAGTGTGTGTAGGACTGGGAGGTCATTATTATATCTACATTACAAAACTGCACCACAGAAAGGTTGTATGGGTTGCCCAAGTTCACACAGGAAAGCTGGGACAAAGCTAGGAATCAAACCAAGCAGTTTGCCCCCCATGATTCCTGCTAGAGTCCAGCCCCTGGAAGCTAAAGCTGCGCTGCGCCACGCTGAGGCCTCAAATTCAGAAGTCGTAGCTTCTAAAAGCCCCTTCTGAAATCCCCAGAGCACATCTTGTGATCCCTACTTGGTCCTTATCAGAGTCAAATTTTGCTGGACTTGGATAATGGTACAAATGTCCTAGCGCAGGTGCTGCTTAAGCCCACGCACGCAGAGGCCTTTCACTACCTCTAGGTACAAGGATCACTTTCATCCTGGAAGATTTATGTGAGTAAGGGCTGATTAAAACCCGAACAAAAGCACCTGGATTTGAACATGCACATGAGGAACAACAGCCAAAGCTGTGCAAAGTTGTGGCCTATTCACAGTGTTGACAACTCCCTGGTTTTTATTACAGGTTTCGTGATGTTCGCTAACTTTCTGGATGATCCAGTTTCTGGCATCGTGTAATTGTGCAGATATCTCAGCTGTCATTATAAAAAAGTTTCAAGACCTTCTGTTTACCAAGAAAAGCCTGAAAGAGCACCTGGAACAAAAACTTAGGTGCTCAGAACCAAAATATGTTTAATAATGATAAAAAACCCACCCAACTTTTATTTATTTATCCTGAAATAATCTCAGGTTTTTATCCATTCTCATGATTTGGGAGTTGAGCTGTATTTTTTTAAACATCCAATGCCGTTAATGCTGCACTTAAAAAATTATTTCGCTACAAAGTAATGAAAGGCCACAACACATCAATCCACATATCCTGCTAATATCAGTCCTTGTCTTGCTGTGGTAGTGAATGGTGCTACATAGATTTACTCCTGCTGAAGTCTGACTCAATTGATAGTTTTAACATTAATAAATAAAATGTGCAGTATCAATTTAAAATGCATGAGGGCTAAACTCTCTGCTGAAGTCAATTATGGCAACTCCATTAACTTAGGCAGAACTTCTCCCATTCACATCCACAAAGGATTTAGCCCCCATTTAGGAAATGCTTAAGGTTTCAAGCTATGATTTGCACAATAGTATTTTATTTCTGCCTGGCTGCCTAAAATCCCTGATGCTTACTAAAGAAATTATTTGGATAATGAACACCCATACCTACCATTTTCAATGGGAACCATGATAATAATTAGGAAGGGAAAAAAAGAAAAAAGAAAAAGGTGTGTGTGTGGGGGAAACTTCAGGTTCTTTAGAGTAATAATTATAATTTGCGTCAAGCAAGACAAATATTTCAATTTCTGGGCAACATGTACCATTGTAAATGAATGCAGGTTGTTTCAGTCACAACATGTCATGGGAGGTAGTCTGATCTGATATTTGCAGTTATATAATTAAATCTGACATAATAATTAAGAAGGCAGGTGTACTCAAGGTACCTATTGAAATGTTTCCACCAGCTGATGTCCTTATGTTAGCCCACTATGGTAAAATGCATCTGCCTGTAAAAGCCCAAAGGAATTAAAATGGAAGTTATAGATGAATTATTTTTGGTAGGTACAACTAGTAGCAATGGGAATAAACTAAGAGCAACAAAATTTAGACTGACTAGCTGGAAAAAACTCCATGCCAGTGAGAATTATGAGGCAGTGAAACACTCTCCCAATGGAGGGAAGGGAGATAGCTTAATTATGTCAGACAAGGCTGCCACGCTAATCCTTATGGAATAGTTCTGTGAAATGTAATAGAGAATTATGTGGGAGATTTTCAAAAGGCAATTAGATACCCAATTCCCATTTAAAAATCAATGGGAGTTGGGCGCTTGACTCATTTGTTCCTTTGAAAACCTCCTCCTATGTTCCTCATGGCGATTGAGTGGACTGTTGAAAAGTCTGCAAGATGCAGATGATTTTTGTATTGAGTTTAACGGGCCCGATTCTCATTTGCACTCGAGCTCCTTGTACTGCTCTGGCAGCACAACAGATCCTTGGGTTGGTAAAAACCTTTCAACTGCTCACACTTTGATGTCCTTTCGCATGGCCAACACAGCACAAAAAAAGGCTGTACACCTGTTCTAGCCACAGATTTTGTAATGGTATAACCGTATTCAATAAAAAGGGGAAAAAAATCCACAACCCTTGGGCTAATTAAAATCCATATGGTATAGTGCCCAGTCTCCATGGCACCTGAGTGTTGAACAAGCAATTATGAATTTATCCTCAGAGTATCCCTCTTAGGTAGAAATATATGAAAAGTGGGAAGTAATCAACAGGCAAGCTATTTCTGGGGGGGGGGGGGTTTCAATGTATTATTGCAACTCTGCAGTGAGAAGATCTTGCTTTGCTGTCATAGTTGGAGAGGGAGGGGTGGCAGTGATCATTTCTTCTTTCTTTGATTAATGTAATGCACTAGATGCTGGGATGCTCCAAGGCAACACAAAAGCCCCTGGAAACCACTGCGTGTATTTCTAATGGATTGCACTACATTTATACTATACAATTGACTAATTGAAGTTAGAAATCACTATCTATTCTAGAAAAAGCTGTTGGCTTAACACAGTGTCAAGCATTAAACACTGTCGGCCAGTGAAATCCACTGATATTCTTTTGCTTTGCTAATGCTTACAAAGAAAATAATCTCAACAAACAGCAATAAGTGCATATGTATCATGGATTCTCTAGCAAGCAATTCATTTTTTTTAAACAGAACTTCATTACCAGAGAAAGTTGATGTTAACTGGAACTGTAGTTTATCTGTTGCACCAGTTAATAAATAATAAAGCAGTAGGCTTCAAAATCTCATCAGACATTTTTATGGCGGTGCAGAACATCCACAGTAACATTAGAGAAGCTAAAATTATTAAAAGGACTATAAACTCTCAAACTTCTGGACCCTAATTAAGTGCCTCAGGTCAGCAAGAAATTTACTCCAGGGGCAGGCTGCTATACAATTGTCCATCAGGAGTTTATTTCGCACCTTCTTCTTCAGGGTTTACTACTGAAGATTCAGAACTACTTAGGAATATTCATCTTCTGAATGGTTCTTTTTATGTTCTTATAACTTAAAAAGGAGATTTTACCTAGGGGATTTAGATGCTAAATCCTCATTAAAATGAATGGGAATTGAGCATCCTAATTCCCAAGGCAACTTTGAAAATATCAAGCCAAATGTACATAATACCATTTGCAATGAAGGAGTCTAAGATACTTTACAAGCTTAACAAATTCTATATTGACTACATTTCATTGAAATGCAGCCATCTCTGCGATGAAACATGGCATAGGAACGTTACATCAAAGTTTAAGACTGGAAGCGAAGAACGCCCAGGGGTAAACGGATGAACTTTAATAGTCTGTGATGTACAGGAGCTCAGAATAGATGATCTAGTGGTCCCTTTTGGTCTTAAACTCTATGAATCTAAAATAATGCCAGCTGAAAGCGCAGGAGGAATCAGGAGGATAGAGAGAGACTGGACAAATTAATGGATGATAGATCCATTAATAGCTATTAAACAGAACAGTCGGCAGTGTCTTCTGTGGCATCTGCAAACCAAGGACAGCAGATGCCAGAGAGAGCAATGAGCAGGGGATAGATCACTCTAGATATACCTCGTTTGATGCTCTCCCTCTGAAACATCTGCTCCTGCCACTGTTGGAAACAGGATACTGGACTAGATGGACCATTGGTCTGAGCCAGGATGACACTTCATATGTTCCTATAACAGAGTTAGTTACTCAGCTTGGAGCTGGCCGGGATATTAGAGTTAAACCCTGCATTCTTGCAAAAACCCCCCCGCATATGTTAAGGCCACGACCAGTCTGGAATTCAGCTTTCACACATCATCTGAGCTAACCCAGGCCGCAATCACTTTGGGGCAGGCGAACGTCTCCTTAGCAAGCATTAGCATGTTGCCTAGCACAGTGGGGTCCCCAGTCCCGCGCTACAGTTCTTAGCTGCCACAGTAGTATAAATAATAAATACCCATCATCTAAAGCAAATGCCTAAACCCAAATGGTTTTTCTATATATCAAAACATGTTTTCTCTGGCCAGCAAGAAAGCAATTAAAATTTCAGAACGTGGCTCTTTGTTTAGTGATCCTAATGCACAAGGAAAAAAAAAAATGGCTCAGTGGTATTCACGAAGCCTCTCTCTTTCTCTCCTCTGCTCATGCTGTCATTAAAGACAAGCCAAATACTGCAGAGCTATAAGAACCTGCACAGGAAAGCCTAAGTGTGTACAATTATAGAAGCACATACTGCCTGGGCTGCATAGTTTAAAGGATTATCATTTTATGACACTGAGAATTACAATAATTACCTCCATAGTTTTTCATTCTTATTTATTTTCTGTCTGTTACTGGACCTCTTCTGGAAAGTGAAATTGGTACTTGCTGCTTTGACAGCAAAGGACAAATGCCTTGACAGGGCATAGTGCTTCTCCAAGAATAATTAAATCACAGTAAGGTGTAAATCCCACCGGTGCTTCTCCATTGGTAGTATTTCTATCAAGAATCTTCAAAACCTTAAATCCAGTATTTAAAATTTATGGGATTCACCTATAGTTCAAGGTGAGAGGTAGTTGGCATGATGCCTCTCCATTCTTGTCTACCTCACTGTCTGACCTTTTCGCTCTTTTGTGTGGATAGAAGTAGTGCACGACATAACTGTATCTACATCCAGTGACATAAAGAGCTTATGTCTGAATAGGAACCATGCAGAGAGGTGAGGGTGCAAGTGTCACCGAAGGAAGAAGCACTCCTCCACTACACTGAACTTTCTGCATAATGATTTCCATTGCATGATGCCCAGAGGCCTCAGCCAAGATCAGGGCACATCATGCTAGACATGATCTCATAACCCTGCCTTGAAGATCTTATAATACAAAGAGAGAGGGGAGAAAGAAGTCTCATTACCCTGCTTTTCAAACGGGTGAAGCAAAGCTCAAAGATGGTCCATATTTGCCCTGGGTTACCTAGAAGGCTTATAGCAGAGCCAGGAACTTATTCTCCAAATCCTCACTCCCACTCAAGCGCCTTAACCACTTGACGAGGAAACCCCTTTCCTTCCATGGGCAAATTCAAACCAAACAAAAATCAGCAGAGCATGCTGTTCCCACTCCTTGTCTTCATAGGCGTTTGCTTTTCCAGCTGATACCAAAAGTAGTCAAATGTTATAAGCAAAAGGAAGTTTCTGTCTGTAACCAGAAGCTGAAAGAGCTGGAATCTCATGAGAAAGCCTTTCCCAGCAAGACTCCTAGGTCTGCGCCTGCCACAGAAGACAAGGGATAAAGGGAGGATTAGTGGATAGGCTGAACTCGCAACACTGAGAGTCAGATCCAGATCTGCACCACTAAGGAGCTTTTGAAAACCAGGGTTTCCTGTTTAGCCAAATACAGAGGCATTGCTCGTTTAGATACAGATTTTTAAAACAACTTGACTCATGAATTAATCTGAATTAACTAAGAATCACTTTTGGGTCACCTGTTAATAGCACTGAGATGAAAACATGTACTGGAGCTCTGGATCCAAGAAATGCAAAGGTTGTTTTCCAATGTTCGCAGTCATTACTAACAAAGGGTCTACTCTATTAACCTCTCCCGTTTGGATTTGCCTTAAGCTGTACATGAAACTTGAAGCCCTTTAAAATGCTTCCCTTGTCCCTCCTGCAGCTTTAAAAGCTCAAGTTGTGCTATGATCTTTGCTTAAGAAAAGTTACTGAAGCGACGGATTCTAAATGTTATAATCCAAACAGTCATGGCTGGATGAAAATCCAGTTTATTCAGTAATGCCTACCACCACAGCATGCAATCTTACTCGTTTATGAAACCATAGCTGCCTGATGGGTTGAATAATGAAATTGCAGCAACATTGTCTCTGAAGACTAAGAACACTGGGGCACAAGTTTTACCAGTTTTAATAAAATATCTATAACACCATTTAGGATAAAAACAGCTCGGTCAAAGGCAGACCATGCTGAGGCGGTGGTCTTGACTTTCTCCTTCAAAGATCAACTCCTATGGTGGGCCACAGATTGCCATTACCGCTAGACCTTGCCCACATTGGGAATTTATCCCAATTTCACCAGTCACTGGGAAGTTGCCTTTTTCAACCTCAAACAGCAGGTCCTCCGCTGGTTTAGATCCATGCAATCCCATTGCCTATACCTAATGCAACAAGCTAAGGCTCTGGCATCAAGTGCAGGCAAGGAACAAAATGAGTTGCATTAGCAATGCTTAGCACAGGCCCCCCAAAGGAGTTCGCTGCACTCAAGGAAACATCACCTTCCCTTATTAACAGCTGCACCGGAGCAGCTAGTCGATAGCTGTCTACATACCACAGGATTCCCAGTATTGACAAGCTTCATACTCATCTGCAAGCTAAACCAGTGTCTGGGATATTTTAAACAGGCTTAAGGGATTTTGATTTTGAAGGGAAGTGGGTGCTTAATACCTTCAAGCCTCTCTGCAATGCTCAGCTATGTTGTCTGCCAGAAAACCTCGGCCCTTTGCTTAGTGAACTACACTGGCTGATGCAACTAACTCAGCTAGTTATTATGGAAATATGATTGCTACGTAAGAAAGGCAAGAGAAACACCTGATAACATACAAGTTACCTCGCTCCCCAAGGCAAGTCCCTCACATACTTATTTACCAAAAATAAGACCCTGATCTATAGTTCATGAAGGGGATCATGGTGTCTAAAGTTAATAGAGACAGCTGCAGAGCAGAAGTAATTGGAAATCTCATGGGAGTAGCATCGGAGGGAATCTCTTCTCCCATTCTTCCTCATTTCAGCTTTGCAGATGCTTTATATTTCCAGCCCTAGTCATCACAACAGCACCGCAGCATCTTGCGATGTGAGCACTATTAGTAATTTCTACCCAAGACAGACACTGGCCTGGAATACAAAACATACTGCAGGTCAGAACTAAAATGCTTTGGCTGAGATGCCCCAGGGGAAACTTGTACAGCGACAACTCAGAGAAATTACATCCTATGTGAACTTGCTGCTATGAAATGCCCAACAAGCTGAAAGCAGCAAATGAGATATCGCATCTCTAAGTACTTAGCAGATTAAGGTCGTTACAGTGAGGCAAGTTACACAGGCAGTCCTGTACACTGGACTAACTTTACAAAAATCCACAAATAAGTAATGTGATTTAGGAAAGCTCTTTGGCACATCTTGGGCCTGGAAAGTGATATTTAAAAACAACCCTCTTCTCACTCTATCACAGTGCAAACAAATTTCATGTTTTGCACAACATATTTATCAGGAGCCAATGAGAGCCAGGCACAAAATTTACATGTGACCCATCGAAAATCCACTGCTTATACAGCATTGCTTGGTCTCAGCTAGCAGGTCTGATCTCAAAGACAGACATGGCAGCTGCTCTGAGAACAATGGGTCCAGCCTTAGCCTGCTCAGAAGCACGAGAGAGTTAAGCTAGGTATACTAGCAGGATATAAAATGCATTACCAAAAACTTTCATGCCCAGTAAGGATTGTGAAAGGATGAGCTGGCATGTACAATAAACCAAATCACAGACGCATTTTATCTTAAGGATGCGTTTCAACAGCGTTACTAAATGATACTAAAAGCCTGATACGGACATGCATGGCCTCTGCTCTACACGGCTACAAACATATCAGCAGAAGATGCTAAAGATGGTTTCAAGCCATCTGCTAGGCTCTGATTATCTAAAACAAATGGTCAACCTTTTCGCAAAAAAACTAATAGCTTGATAAACATTTATAAACTATTTATAGATGAAACATCAATACAAAAATTAGACCCAGCATGATTATTGATCTTTTGGGCTCTACACCAGACTCTAGAAACTAATTTAACATTTATTCAAACAGTGCTTAATAATTTATTGCCCCATTGTACGCTATTCATAAATTAATCCTTATTATAAATGACACCCCAAAAATCTACCTGCAGCACACACCAGGTATAGTGGTGGCATAGTATGATCTCCATGCAAGTAGCACTCATTTACTCCAATATCACCTTTGGCAGACTCAGGTCTCCCCCTCCCTCTTTTTCTACTTACATTCCCCTCATGTATATCATAGTGTCTTCCCATGCTATATCCTGCTGTACCATTTCTTCTCTCTCTCGCTCTGGTGTGCAAGCTTGTGTGTGTTTTAGCTATTTTTCTTTAATAATCATCCCATTCTCCCTCTCAGACATTTCTTCCATCACCCCTCTTCTCCCCCTGATGGCATCTCATTTTGTCACACTACTTCTCTTCATTGTCTTAGTTTTCAATTCCTAGCCAGAATTTTTCTCTTTTTAAGCCATTTTTCCATGACTTTTTCTCTCACCCATGTTTCTTTTCTTCCTATTTTCTCTCTCTTTCCCCATTTCTCTTTTCCCTCCTTGCACGCAGTCATTTTTGCTCTCTTCACCTCCATCATGTTATCTGGACTGAGGCCCCGATCCAAAGCCCATTGGAGAAGCCAGTGGGAGCCTTTCCAATGTTATAGGCCCTAAGAGAGATGTCACAAAGGCTAACCATGCTATTACCCATGTAAAATATGGAAGAGATGTTATGTTCCTGAGAGCCTGACTTTCCAAGTGCAGGTGTAATCTTCCAACAGGAGACATGTCATAGGTTCAATTGATATTACACTTGAACTGAGATAAAGGCTGAAACAGAAGAAAGAAGTTAAAATGAGGATACGTTTAGACCCTTCACAACAACAGAAGCAGAAAATCGTCATTTAAAGGGTTTTGATCTTAGAGTGCAAAAGGCAATGACTGACTGATTTGCGGTGGAGACCTTGAAGGGTAGATGTTACGGACACTGTAATTATTTCCCAGCCCTTAAGCACACCTCCAGGCCTGATTTCCAGCAGTCTGTGTATCGTCACCCTAATCCACCCACATCTAAGGATTGGTTTCTTATTTCCTCAAACACTGCCCTGTTCCACTGCTCTCCCATTTCACAAGAGGGAAAACATGCAGGCAGAGCTAGAGAAAGTCATTCTGCTAGGCTGGCACCCTTTGACACTCACACAGATATACCTACCTCTCCATCCCAGTGTAAGTCTTGAAAGCAGCTCAGCATATCTCACACCCAAACAACTCAACGTGCCGCAGCGAAGCTGAGTTACCCCCTCAACTCTCAGATGGCGCATTACATCCCAAGCCTTCATGCTCTGATGATGCATTAGAAAAATCTCATTTCCAGGATTTCCCACACCTGCAGCAAGTCAGAGGCTGAGGGAACTATTGCACCAGATCCTCAGTTGGAGTAAATCCAGGCCACTCCATTAACATCAATGGAGCATCATTGATTTTCACCATCTGAGGACCTGGCCCATTATTCTCTCTCACTATTTTCATTTCATTTACAACTTCAGCCTTTCTAATTAATTTGTTACACGCCATTAATTTTTGCCTATAAACCTTCCAAATGTCTCCTTCCCCTGGTATTCTCAAGTCCAACAATTAGCTTCTCTCATCTTCCTTGTTGCATTGTTGTCTATGCTAAACAACCGAGGTCTTGTTTTTGTTTGAAAAAATAAAAGCTTTCTTGGTTCCTGACATGAACACAACATGCCCCAGGAAGCTGTCTGCCAGGAATGACTCTCTTAGAAGCAGGCAGAGCATGCTGCTACCTGGGAAAATATTGCAGAGAGTGAGATCTGAGAAAATAGTTTAATCCATTAATCCCATACTGTGCCCACTGTAAAACCCTGGCAGTGCTGGCCTCACTGGTCAGGCAAGTTGTTTGATTGCATCCTTATACTTTCAATTAGCAGTGATGCTGTATTTCCAAAGACATAAAAAAAAGGGATGCCCCATGCTGCATGCAGCACAGAAAGTTATGCAGAGTGTAAACCTCAGGAATATTAAAGGCAACTCTCTTGAGGAAGATAACGTAAGGAAGGTGAGGAAGATTCCTGTGCTGCTTGGAATAGACCAGCCAGTAGCAGATGCAATATAGCTCTCAAAAATGAAAAATGAAGTTTGCCAATCAACTCCTGAGTGTGCCTAAGCAGCAATGTCAGGTACAGAATAGACCGAGTGAAACTGTATGCCCTGTGTCCTGCAGGAGGTCAAACTAGATAATAAAATTGGTCTCTTTTGGTCCCTAATATCTATGACTCAATGGAAATAAGGCACAGCTCTTTTATTGTGGGGCTCAATTAACTTAATGTTATAGATGGATAGTTGCACAGGGAATTGCCAGTCTCACTTCACAATAACTGTCCAGTTATTTAAGGCAGTGCTCACAATGGAAAGCTGACAGAATTTAGTAGTAGTAGCAGCACCAGACTTACATGTTACAGACTCCAGCTGATGTTGGGTTATTATTATGCAAAGCATCACATGCAGACACACACATCCTCACCCTGGATATTGTACCATATATTGCATTGAGAGAGTCCATGCCCCAAGAGTTTGTGACAAATATATATATTTCTGTCAGTGGCAAACTAAGCCCAGTTTCCCATGTCCCAGCTCACTGCTTTAACATTTTCTCTCTCTGAAGGAGCAATAATGCAATCTGCTTTATGTTAGAGGTATTCTTAATTCCTGGCTATAATCAGAATATTCCACCCACGGCCAAGTTGCAAGTGTACTGCTGAGGTTTCTGCTCTGCTTTTCGGTACAAGAAGGATGCACAGCACAGGAAATTACAATTGTAGAGGAACCTAGGTCCAAATGAAGGAGGAGAAGATATAAACAAGATGATTCTCTCCCTCCACATAGCAATTTCCCTGTCCTTTGTGAACAAAGAAAGGCTGGGCAAGCCAGGTGGTTTGGGGAATATGGTAATAAGCATTCTCCCCACTGAAAATCAGGACTTATCTCTGGTCTTTCCATCTGTGTGCATATGAATAGTCCCAAAGGCTTCTCCAGAAGCAATATTTGGCCAACTCACCATCCCTGAAGATGCCTAAAGCATAATAAAAAATAGAAAAGGAGCCCTAAATTACCTTGCTTGATTGCAAATGTAAGGAGTCCTTTCTGATTCCTCTTGCAACTCTAATGGCTAGCTCTTATTACGAAACTCATATAGGTATACCTAAATTGATTTAATATTGATATGCATCTATTTGCAACCTTAATAGAGAGCCACTTGAGCCAGAATAAACCTTGCTTCCACAGATTACGTTTAATTTGGCAAATTTCCATCCTGAGTTTAGTAATGAAGCCAAGCTCTGGGGCCAAAAGTATTCCATACCTATAGTCCTAGCCAATTAAAGTGCTTCATGAAGTGGCCCAGTTGGTTGAAAGTCCTCTTGGTATCACATTGGGATGTGCTGGATACTGACTACTTAAGGAAAATCTGGCCCTCACGACTGAAGAGCACTGGAAAATGTAGAGTAAGGACCCTAGATTTTAGAAAAGCAGACTTTGATTTGCTCAAGGAACTGATGGGCAGGATCCCCTGGGCAGCCAGTCTGAGGGAGAAAGGAGTCCAGGACAGCTGGCTGTATTTTAAAGAAACTTTACTGCAGGTGCAGGAATGAATCAATCCTATGCACAGGAAGACTAACAAGCATGGAAGACGACCAGCTTGGTTTAGCAGAGAACTCTTCAGTGAGCTGAAACACAAAAAGGAAGCATCCAAGGGGTGAAAACTTGGATAAACTACTAGGGAGGACTACAAGAGTATTGCTTGAGTAGGCAAGGATGACACCAGAAAGGCCAAAGTGCAATTGGAGTTGCAGCTAACAAGGGACATAAAGGGTAAAGTATGCCAGCAACAAGAGGAGAATCATGGAAAATGTGGGTCCCCTAGCAAAAGAGGGAGGCAACCTAGCAACGGATGAAGCAGAAAAGGCTGAAGTACTCAATGTCTTTTTTAACTTATTCTTCACAGGCAAGGCCAGCTCCCAGACTGCTGCAGCTGGCAGTGCCATTTGGGGAGAAGGTGAGCAGCTAACAGTGGCAAATGAACAGGTTAGGGCTACTTGGAAAAAACGGACGTGTACAAGTCCATGGGCCAGATTCAGTGTACCAAATGGTGCTGAAGGAGTTGGCTGATGTGATTGCAGAGTGGCTGGCCATTATCTTTGAAAATGTGGTAGTCAGGAGAGGTCCTAGATGACTGGAAAAGGGCAAATATAACGCCCATCTTTAAGAAAGGGAAGAAGGAAGATCCGGGGAACTACAGACCAGTCAGCCTTACCTCAGTCCCTGAAAAAACCATGGAGCAGGTCCGCAAGGAATCAATTTCTAAGCACTTGGAGAAGAAGGTGCTGACTAGAAATGGTCAGCATGGATTCACCAAAGGCAAGTCATGCCTGACCAGCTTGATTGCTCTCTATGAGGAGATGCCTAGCTCAACAGATGTGGGGAGAGCAGTGGATGCAGTATCCCTTGACTTCAGCAAGGCTTTTAATACAGTCTCCCACAACCTTCTTGCAAGCAAGCTAAGTATGGGTTGGATGACTTTAAGGTGGATCGAAAACTGGAGGGATCATAGGGATCAAAGGGTAATCATCAATGCCTCAATGTCTAGTTGGCAGCTGGCATCTAGTGGAGTGCCCCAGGGGTGGGCCTTGGGGATGGTTTTGTTTAGTATCTTCTTCAGTGATCTGGAAGATGGGATGGATTGCACCCTCAGCTAATTTGCAGATTACACCAAGCTGGGGGAATAGTAGATATGCTGGAAGGTAGGGCTAGGATTCACAGTGACCTAGACAAATTGGAGGATTGGATCAAAAGAACTCTCAAGAAGTTCAGTAAGGAAAATGCAAAGTCCTGCATTTAGGGTGTAATAATCCCTACCATGCACTGGTACAGGCTTAGGGCTGACTGTCTAAGCAGCAGCTCTGCAGTACAAGACCTGGCAGTTACAGTGGACAATGAGTTGAACATGAGCCAACAGTGTGCCCTTGTTGCCAAGAAAGCTAACAGCATCCTGGGTTGCATTAGTAGAAGTGCTGCCAGCAGACCAAGGGAAGTGATTATTCCCTTCTATTCAGCACTGGTGAGGCCACTGGAGTCCTGTGTCTAATTTTGGGGGCCCCGCTACAGACAGGATGTGGGCAAGTTGGAGAGACTCTGTGGAGGGGAACAAAAATGGTTCAAGGGCTGGGGGACATGATTTATGAGGACAGTCTGTGGGAACCGGGCTTATTTTGTATGGAGAAAAGAAGCCTGAGGGCATTTAATAATAACCTTCAACTCTCTGAAGGGGGGTTTAAAAGAGAGGATGGAGCTGGACTGTTCTCAGTGGTGGCAGATGACAGGACAAGCAGCAACCATCTCAAGTTTCAGCAAGGGGAGTTTCGGATGCTAGGAAAACTGTTCTCACGAGGATGTGGCAAAGCACGGGAACAGGTCACCCAGACAGGCTGTGGGATCTCCGTCTCTGGAGGTTTTTAAGACCTGGCTACACAAAGCTTTGGGTGGGATGATCTAGTTGAGGATGGTCATGTTTTGAGTGGGGGTTTGGTCTAGATGACCTCCTGATGTCCCTTCCAACCCTCATTTTCTATGACTCTATGATTGAAGAAGACTGGAAAAACTTATGCCAACAGCCTCTCCCATGGGATAAAGAGAAGCAAAGACATCATCTATCTGGCTAGAGTGGCATACTTTATTGTAACTAAGACCTTTCAGATACATTGTTCCGTTTATTGTTTGTCCACCTCCTTACTGAAGCATTATTAAAGACGTGAGCCCTGGAGCCAGTGCAGTTAGAGACCTGTCAGCAGTTCCTGTGATAAACTTTTATTTCCAGAGATTAATAACTCAGACAAAATCATCAGGCTGACACTGTAGACTAGATCCGGAGCCAGCAGAAAGCAGCATAACCTCGATGCTAACAGAGCGAGCCTGACTACACCAACTGAAAATTTGGTCCTTGGCTTATAAAATCTCAGCTCACATTTTAGTGGCCAGAATAAAAGAAACAAAAGTGTGGCATTCAATTTACTGAGGACTTATTGCTTTATTTACTTCAAATTTGGCAAGCTCCTCAAACACATGCCCAACTTAAACCATATGAACTGTACAACTGACTTTAATGGGTCAATTTATGTGCTTAGATTAAGGCACATATCTCAGTAGCTGAATCTTGGGCTTACTGATTTGCCCTAAGATGTCAATGATAGAAGCAAGAAAAGAACTTGTTAGTCCTGACACAGTCCCTTACTCTAACTTAATTTGAAAAGGCCAGTCACATCATGTTTAAAGATCACATGTTGTACTGCTCACACACACCTCACTGTCAATCCCACACAAAGATAAGGAGTTTGTTACACGTTCTGGGCTTCAGTTATTAAACCTCAGTAACCAGTCTGGATGATCATCTATAAATATCATGGCAACATCTAGCCCTTTAAAATAAATGCAGTTGCATTTTGACTCTGACTTTCAAAAATCATAGCAAGCAGAAGAAACAGAAACCAAGCAATTTTATCAAGAAGGGTTTTTCTGATAATTAGGGAAGGAAAGATGGTCTAATAATCCAGGAATGAGACTCAGACTTGGGAGACCAAGGCACAGGTCCCTGGTGGACTTTCACAGACTTCTTCTGTAACCATAGGCAAGTCATTTAGTTTTCTCAGCATCCTGTTCGTAAGAACTGGGATAATGGCACTTCCCTAATACCTGGGAGCACTGTGAAGATAAATGCATCAAAGAAGGTGAGGGGTTGAGATACTGTGGCTAAGGGCAAGTGTACATAACTAACATCACAACAGCTCAGTTTTGGCACACTTTCCACCTATAATTTCATAGACATTAGGGCTGGAAGGGACCTTGGGAGATCATCGAGTCCAGCCCCC
>NW_017728933.1:2222668-2245000 GCF_001723895.1 Crocodylus porosus | reverse complement strand
GGTTTAGCAGGGGTCCAACATTGCCCTTGCTTTTCCTCCGGCTCCCCACATATCTGAAAAAGGACTTTGTGTTGTCCTTGATGCCTGATAATGTAGATTTGTGGCTCTGCACATGTAAGAAAAAAAGCCGATCCGAATAATAACACTTTTGAAGCCGTTGTAATACAAATACTGTGTCTACGTCATACAAAGTTAGGGTGTTGGCACGTAATGGATAGATCACAGTGTCAGAGCTACCTAAGCCTGCACTGACTTGATAGATGCTAACGGCTCCTTTGGAGAAATCATCTACCCAGTCAGTAGTCCATGGATGAAGAGTCCCTACTGTTACATTTTGATACCATAGACCATAACTAAAAGCATGACTACACAGATGTCACTTACAAACCAAGTCCAGAATTATTTTTAAAGGAAAATTAATTGACAATGACTGCATTAAAATGAAATTAAGAGTCTGTTTTCAACCAATGAAAAGAAGGAAATGTAGCAATTAATGACATGAGCTTAAGAAGGATGGATGGCTTTGTGGTTAAACCTCTGGATTGAGACTCAGGAGATCTGGATTCAATTACCAGTTTAATAGCACAGTTCTTATATATAACCTTACACAAGGCATCTAATCTCGCTCTGCCTCAGTTCTCCATCTGTAAAACAGAGATAATATTCTTTCTACCACTATGTTCTTGTCTTGTCTATTTAGATAATAAACATTTCAGGCCAGGGACAGTCTCTTACTGTGTATTTGATCAGCACTGAGGGCTTTATTGTTGTCTGGGCAGCAAGATAATATTGTAATTAATAAAAAAAAAGATGATACCCATTACCTCCAAAATAGTATAGGTTCATGTCACATCTCAACGTGTATTGTATCAGAAAAATCATTAACTCATTTTATAGATAAAGAAGCAGGGGTGTGGAGAAGTGAAGTAACCCATACAAGGTCACGTATGTTAGTGGGAACAGAACCCAAGTCTCACGTATATCACACAGATGGTCTACCCGTTAGACCTGTAGCACTACCCCAAAAGTTATGTTATCCAAGGACTTCCTATGGTGCTACACCAGCCTGGCTATCAGGGTAGCCATGGAGGCAAAATCCATCACGCATTTTAGCAGTCTACTCTGCAGTTTTAAATCAAGGCTTCCATCATGGGGGATATTTCACTGTAAATCTGCTGATGGCTTAGCACATGGGATGCCAGGTACAAGCATGGGAAACCAAGCAGAAAACAAGTACAGAGCACGTTACAAATGCTTCCTTCGCTGTCCTCCCTCTGGTACCAGTTATATTGCTGATCTCAAAAAGGGCCCAATCCTGTGAGATGCAGAGCAAACTCCTTTTGGGCCCTGTGGACTTCAATTACTACACTGAATGGGAATTCAAGGGAGACCACAGGATAAGGCCCTAACCAGTGAGCATCTTGCCACAAGCAAAATTTATCAGACAGACCAATCATTTTACCTACATGACATTTTCCAATTTGCCACCTTCCCTCAAGTGGCAAGGCAGGTCCAGCCTAATGTATTTTTATTAGTGCTGGAACACTCAACTCGTTTATGGTACACAGGAAATCTGTTGAGATAATATTACTCCACACCAAATATTTATCATGCTTAGTCTCAACAGATTGGAAATGGTTCTGTAAGAGACTGGATGATGGCAGGGAAAAATGTTGGCAGGGGGCTGGGGAGGAAGGACCATGAGAAAGAAGGTTGCTGTATCCAACGTGTGGCATCCCTGGGAACAGGTGATTTATAATACAGTATTACAGTGTCATAGTGCAACCGTCACTCTCCGCATTTTGTGAGCCAAAGTATGCTAGTTGTAGATAGAGCATGGACTGCAGGAACAGGCATTGTTGGAGTGAAATGTGATATGACACTCTTTGTTCCCATCTGTCTTACAGTCATTCAGATATGAAATTTTCTGTAACACCATTACTGTAATTTGGAACAAAATTTGTCCAATTTTGTTTGGTTTCAAGTTTTACAATTAAGCAGCAAATATCATGTATGAGAAGGAAACAGTTAAACTACCATGCAGTGAAATACTCACTGTGTAGTCAGAATACAGTTAGTTTACAGTTCCACCGAGGAAGAAAGACCTACAAGCAACTCTGCTTTCAGATTCATTTATGCAATATTGTCATATGCAAAACTCCTTATATCTTCAGTCAGCTTTGAATCAAGCTGTACTACAGCCCTGCCACTTCATTCTGCTGTGTGACAAAGCAGTACACCGCAGAGCACAGGCTAGATGTAAGCCGAGGGAGAAGGGATTCAATTTCTGGTACTTAGATTCGTTTTCTCAAAAGCAATGCACAGGGGGAACTATGTTTCTCGAGCCATTTTATGTAAATTATTAGGCCACATCCACACTTGGTATGGATATTTGGTTCCCCACGGATAATTAACAGTGGTGCACTTTGCAATGCCGCTACTTGTCCCCGGGGAATGCCCGTGTCGCACATGCTCTAGTGTGCAGCAAGTTACCCCAGTTGCAGGAGGGGAGGCTGGGGCCAGCAGCAGCCTTATCTGCGGTCCTGGGGGCCTCCTGGCACTGCAACAGTGGCAAATCTCCCATGCAGAGCCCAGCTCTGCCCATGCATACTCTGCTCTGCTTTTTTTCTTCATGTTTTTTTTTTTGACCCCTGGATATCCAGGAGTCAAAAATGCCCTCTGTGCCACTGTCTCACAGTGCAGAGAACAACTGGATGTATGGTATGTGGCACCGTAGATGTGTCTGCGGCTCAACATACCGTACAGCCACGCTCGTCTGGACATGGCCTAACAAGCAGCATTAACAATAAAAGTTTAAATCTTGAAAGTCTTACTCAACACTCATTCAGACAAAGCACCCATTGAAGTTGAACTTATTCTTCACTGGGTATAGGTTAAAGGCGAAGGTTTTCAAAGTTTTGTGATTTTTGGTGTCCAAATTGAGAACGCCTTAACCACTTCAGAAAATGTTGGCTAGAATGGTAGCATTTAACTCAGTAATACTTCCTTGAATTGTTTTGGCTGTCAAAGATCTGGAAATTTGTTATAAATAATACTTTAGAAGCATTATTGAATTAGTTCTCTAAGTTGGAGAAAGTATTCATTACAGCAAATTTCCAAAAAGCTTAATTGATGCACAGAAAGATTAAAAGATTTATCCAAGCTACATTTTTGCTTTATAGCACTCTTGGGTTCAGAACGCAAGACTCCCAACTCCTAGTCCCATGATTCAGTCACTAGATTAACCTCGTCTCCCAGAGATAGCAAAAGAGCCCAGGAATCCTGATTCCCATTGACAGACCACATATCGTCTCAAGGCAAAACTAGAATTGAGATATCTTGCCTTGTAGTTTCTCCGTCTAATCACCAGAAGAGATGAATAAGGTAAGTGCAACACTAAGTACAATATTTTCCCAATCTTCTAAATGGAACAAACTTATAGTATCTATTTTTCGGGATTTGAACAAGATGATTTTTCATACCCGATAAGTCAACATTTGACTCTGCTTGATAAAAAAGCCACTTACTGTCTTTCTCAAAAAAGAAAGCAATCCTCTCAGTGAAAATTAGTCTTCAAGGCTAACTACAGACAGTCAAATAGCCTGAGGCTGAATCGATTCAATCTTCACAGGGCAGACTAAGCAGCATAGCTTGAACCAATAAGCAAGTGAACAGACATTCCCTTTTGAATCTGGAAATGCAGCCACATGCCTGCAGTGGCCCAGGCCAAAAGTTTTGGGGGCACTAGGGCACACCTCCCTGCTCAGTTGGAGCTGACAACTTAGGCTGAGGCTAGCCCAACACCCTACTCAGGGGAGCGGGGAGGGAATTACAGGGGAGCTGCAAAGCATCCTGGGATGCTGGGGGACTGTGAGTTGATCTAGAGGGGATCTGGGATAGAAATTCAATACATCAATTTAACCTAAATCAGTTAAGTCTGATACTATACCCACCCAGGTGTATCTTAAACCAGTTTCAGCCATTTTGAAACCGATTTATGTGCACTGAACTTCTGTTGTTACAGATTTGAACTTATTTCTGATCGCTTATAACAGTATATGTGTTATTTCTGTCCCTAGCCAAACAGTCTTAAGTCAATAGTTTGATAGATTGCTCTGCAAGAAGTTTTGTTTGGAAAGGCATATGCTTGCACTTACCTTTCCTAGTGTATTTGGAAACAGAATTATTTATACTGAGCGCCTCACTAAACAGAAGCAGCAAACAGTATCTTGAGGGGAAGGTCAGCAAGGGATGCTTCAGATATCCATTCACAAAGAGGCATGTAGGCAAATGAGATGGTTCACATTCAATCCAGTTATAATACATAAGGGTTCACTTAACTTACAATGGTTCAAGAGGCTGGAGAACATAGGTTACCCAAGGTACACATGTGCTGCATTAAGTTGCACACAAGCTAATTCTTGGTTCACTTGAAATCACTGACAACATTTCCATTGACTTCCTTTATCCTTTTTAGTTCAGAAACAGGGTCAAATCAAAAACCCGTTAGCCAAAATTCCCTGATGAATGGCACAGACCTAGAACCTGGTGACCATCTACATAACAGGCTGAATGAAAAGCCCAGATCGACTTCAACATATGTGGAATCCCAATCCAGATCTAAAGTCTGTAGCTTCAATCCTTCATTAATATTTAATGTGTTACCATCAGCTCCACAGAGGCCAAATTATGTGGCCAAATATACAGAGTATATCTGGTCACAGTTCTTTAGCTTACTTTCCTAAATGATCTGAAAATATATATTATTTTGATGCAAACTTCATTGTTCATTGTATTTCCATACTCATACACAGTGAAAAAGCACACTGAAACTCGATATCGTTTATTGTACTGACAAATCCTAGGGTTTAGTTTATGTCGCTTGAAACCCAGAAGTTCCTGCTGATTTAGACTGGAATGAAGGGAAGGACTATCTGAGCCATTGCCTATAATATAGAAATGAGTAAATTTCCAACTCACAAGGACCCTTCTGGCCCTAAACTTCTGTGAATCGGTGTGAAACTGTGAATGCTGGTAAAATTTTGTTAAAAGGAAGCATAAAATAACTTCCTCTAGAAGGAGGAGGGAAGAAAACAGGAGGAGAGAGAAAAGGGAAGACAAACTGGAAGTGGTTAGACAATAATAATAAAAAAAGGCAATATTCAATGAGTGATTACAGAGTTGCAGGGAAGAGAAGCCTTCAGTGGGACTAAGTTATGAAGGGTGAGATTCTCTGCTGAGCCTCTAAGAGGAGCAGCTGAAAATTAACAACCAAGGGAAAAAGAAATCTAAGGTGGCTTTAGGCCAACTTGTCCCCTTCCTGATTCTTGGCTAGAAAGACTCCCAGTCTATTTAGACAAGTCAGTAGGCCTCCTTTTAGGTTACAGCAGCCTCCCATCACCTCCCTATAAACACCATGCTGTTCAGAATTGCCTTATTACTGCATGTTGCAGTTACTGCACCACACCTGCTCCTGGTCTGCACCACACCTGTTCCTAGTCCATCATACCCAGGACTTTTAGAGCTCCTTTCTACCTGCTTGTCAGTGTTACCCAAGGGCAAGAACATGGGGAAAAACCTTATTTTGTACATCCTCTAAAGGAAACAAAGCTTCATAAGCTTACAGTAAATGAGGAGCCAGCACTTTTTAATAGCAAAGATTCTGTAGGCAACCGTCGATCCTCTGAATCATGGTGCCTGCATTAGAGGTCTTATCAGGAGCCTGATGAGTCCAACTTGTACAAAGTCCTGCGACTATCACACCAAGACCTTCAATGGATACACCTAGGCAAGAGTATGGAGGAGTGGAGGCTGCCCAAGGCCTACCGTGCCCCCTTTAAACCACTGAGATCAAAGCCAAAGGCCAGGCCAAGTCCAGATGTTCAGTGCCTCGATGGTTGTAGCTTCTGCTGGAGAGCAACAGATAAGAAATGCTGCCAACTGACTAATGCCTCAGTGAGGGCACATTTCTATCAGGGTGATATCCCTTAGCCTTTCTCCAACCAGGGAGTACCCACAAGGCGGTGGGGGCTAGGGTTTGGGGCGTCCTAGCAAGTGCCTTCCTCTGGAAGTTGCAACATTGTCGTCTTATAGGAGCTACCCTTTCTTGAGTAGCTCCACCATGCTGCCACCAGGCCCTCAGTCAGATGCAGTTTAGTCATACCCAGGACAAAGCAGATTTTGCTGTGTAATAAAATCAGATGGAAGCAGTCTCCTATGGGATTTTATCTCTGTTGAATACATCATGCCATTTTCTTAAATTACTCTGTAGGAGGCTAAAAAAAAAAAAATGTAAAAAAAAAAAAAAAAAAAAAAAAGGAGAGCGAGAAAGAGGATAAATAAGTTTTCCTTCATTGTTTGTATGTAAAGTGATATCCTGATATTAAATCTTTTCTTCCTCCCTGACAAGTGGAATCTGTTAATAAAATATTGCAATCGAATACCCATGCATATTACAAGCCCACTGATTTGATATGGTGGGCACACTATATTGAAGCTGAAATATGTGCTTTTTTAAATAAAACCAAAGCCTTAAAAAAAAGGAAGAAAAAAACCTTAAGTGTGATCTCAGTGCTTAATTTGCCTCTGAAAATGGAATCCCTTGGAATTCATATTAAACATTATAGATGTCATTTTCCATTTAATAAAAAAACCCCAAAATAATAAATTCCCAAACATGCTTTTTATATCTACAGGAAATTAAATTATACAGATAGACACACACATGCATGTGGCTATAGATATAGAGAAATACAGATTAGGACTGATGTGGAAATGGTTTTGCTATGGAGAATTTAGGCTTCATTGAAAAACTGACAATCAAGAAAGGTTTTAGTTTTTAGCTGAAAAGTAATGATAAAGACTTAAACAGAAAGCAAACTTTTACAGTAGGGGAAAACATTCATCAGAAAACCACTTTGATGAAAAACAATCAACATGCCTTAATAAATTTGTGTGTGTGTGTGTGTGTGTGTGTGTGCGCGTGCAGGCCAGCACACACACTTCACTACATTTTTTTTCTTACAAATATTCCCAAAGAAGCTGTTTGCTCTCAGAATAGATCAAGTCTTTATGACCAGACCTAATATGCACACATGTAATAGGGATATGCATTGTACATAGTCACATGTCTATGGGCCAAATGTATGGAACTCAATTAATGTAATCATAGGGATGAACAACACTATTTCACCCAAAACATGGTTTCTCTATTCAGCTGAGCCAACTGAATAAAATTACACTTGGAAAAAGACTTTTCTAGGTCCAGTTCATTTGTGAAGGAAGCCGTTCAATTTCATACTATTAATGTATTTTATTTTTGCTTGTAATAGACTTGAAATTAGCAGTCAGGTGGCGTCCATTTTGGTCACACGTATTTCCATAGGTGTTGCCTTGTAACCAGTGATAGAATCAAAGGCCAAGAGGCCAAGTCTTACTAGAATTCACTCAGAACAGGGCGTCCACCTTCTAAGTGGAGATGAAATCATGGGGCCTCTACACAACCGATCAATGTGTTTGTCAGGAGAAGCAAACCATGGGTCATCTCCTGAGATGCGCTGTAGCACCATAATGCGCCCCACAAGATCTGGGAACAACACCACCAGAAGCAGTGGCCTGCGCAGAACATTGGGAACAGGCCATACAGAAAGGTTGGACTGGAGACATGAAGAAGACGACCTTTTAAGTGGCTGGGGGCTACATGCCATATGGGCTACATCAGTGGGGGCTGTGCTACTGCAGGTCACAGACCCCCTGGGTTGCCATCCCATGGGTGCCCCCTACCACCTCAGGTCCTCCAGTATAGTGAGCTGTGCCTTGCTGCCCCCTGAAGCTGGGTCTGGGGCAGGGGCAGGGGCAGGAAGTGAAAGCCGAAGGAGAGAAGGGAAGCCTGGAAACACTAGCTGCTGCTGCAGCCAGAGCAGTATGGCGAGTGGTACCCAGGTGTGAGCGCAGGGGTTGCAGAATGACCTGTAGCAGGCCACATCCAGACCCTAGACCACCAACTGGACAGCCCCAACACAGAATACTATATTGCATCTTTATCAACTGATTCTGGATCCACTGGGATTGATGTTTCTACAAACAGAGGCGAAAGTGATAATGATTTGATGTATATTATCAAGCTGTACTGCATATTTTCAAGAGCAAGATAAGAGTAGGGTACACTGAAAAAAATGTCTGGCACCATTGCCCTAAGTGAAAAATAATTGTCCTGCTGTTCAATGATGTACAATAACTTGTACCGGTACTTACCCCTGTCTTTATCCTAAGTAAATCCCTGTATTGATCTGTATTTTTCATGCACAAGCCAGACTTTTAGCAAAATACAAAATAATATGGTCAGCTGGAGAAGTTGCAGGGCACAGAAGTGACATCAAGATCCTTGTGGCCAAAACTATATGTGACTTGACAGTTTACTCACTGTTGGACTTAAGGCAAGATTCCTATTCCCAGATTCAGAACAGTACTTAGGAAGGTGCTCATGTCCCACTGACTTCAACTAGAGTTAAGCATATGCTTAAATTCTTTGCAGAACTAAGGGCATTGATTTCTCTTGGCCTCCCATCTGCAAAAGAGGTGAAAATAATAGAAATGAAGTGAGGTTTAATTCAACTGAATATTTATTCTTTGGGTGAACAATTGTGATATATTTGTACTGCAATAATGCCTAGGAGCCCAAGCCTCGACTACTATTCACTGTTTGGCAATGCACAAACCCACTCACAATACCCCTGCAAAGGAGAAAAGTACTATTATCCTCTGTTTTACACAGCAGGAAATTAAGGCTAAGTGATTGTACAAAGCAAGCAGAGCATGAACTGAGCCTATAAAGTCCTACACCAATGTCCTAACCATTGGACTAACCTGTGATGTGCAGGACCCTTCTGAACTGACAACATCCTTGGTACTCTTGGGATGAAGGAAGAAATGATTTTCTAAGAGGTCTTTTATATCTGAAGCTTCCATAGATAGAGACAGACTCTAGTCTTTCCTTTACTACCACTGCTTTCAAGTTTCAATGAATTTGTTTGATTTAAAAGGGAAGAAAGCAAAGAAAGTAAATTGATCACTGGGAGGGACAGTCTGAAGTAAGATAAAATAAGGATGCAAGACATGATTTAAAGGCATTTGGCAGAGGAACTATACAGGAAGGCTCAATATGCAGATCAGTTGATAATGCAATAATTTACAGAACATTATTAAAGAAAAAAAGTTATGAACAAGGAACATGCAAAAATAAATTTCCTTCAACTGAGCCTAAATTTAAAAAGCAATCTAGCAACTGCCAGGGAATACCGAAACTCCAGAGTGATTAAATAAGTGGAAACGTAAATTATACAACATGGTTAATCAACAGGCCTGTCATCTGGAGGATCCCTTTTGAACAGAAGCATTTAAAAATAAAAGTGCTCATTCTCCTGTGGATCCTCAGAAGAGTCAGTGAAGTGCCATACTGTGCTCCACACCAGGCAGCTGTCTTCAGGAGGCACCGCTCCTTGTAACGGCATTTTCAGTCTTTTATTCCAACAACTTCGTAGCACTGACCCATTACCAGAGAGAGGGTTTTACAGGCACGCTGTAAGGAACATTTATTTTAAGGTAGAAAAAAATTCCTTTCCTTCACCTGTGAAAGATTAAGGCTAATCTGAATATTCGCTCAATGGAAATCTTGGATTTATTTTTCATACTCACTTTTTCTGCTTAAAAGCATTGGCTTGAATTTGGCACGACCAAGTAACCCCACTAACAGCACTGCCAGTTTCAAATGTCAAATGGCATACACACTTCTATTCATCCGTTTGAAAACGACATTCAGGCATGGAGATTTAAAGGAGATTCAAGGAGTTAGGTGCCCAACTAACACATCTGGTAGTTGAGTCACTAGCTGGGGAGTCATGAAACCTGCTCCCTTAGGGACGTTCTGCATAAACTTGGACAAGTCGGGTTTTGTGTGCCTTTGGTTCCTGCTTTGCAGAATGGACTCAATAATACTTTGTACATGGGTGGTGAGGGGACATGCATTGAAGATCCTGAGATACTCAGATATTGTGGTAGTAGGCAATTAACTGGGCTAGAGAACTGTTAGGTTCTTTTGAAAATACCAGTCTTATCATCGATGAAAGCTTCACGTCTAACAGCTCTGGAGACTAAAAGCTGCTGTTCATCCATTCGATCAATGTGATATAAGCAAAGATTCTCTATAGGGTTACTCTTGTGGCACTGCAGCTTTTGGGTCTTTTGCCATTGATTTGATAGAAACAACACTGTTCCAGCTCAGCGTTTTATCCTGCCTGTCATCATGGTAGTCCCCCGAGTGCCTTCCATACAAAATTAACAGCAAGAGCCAAATCCCTTAATATATTTCATGCAATCTCTAGAGGTTCTTCTTGTTATTTTAATCTAACCCTAACATAGTGGGGCTCTCTCTCAAAAGGAAGAGCAATTTAACCTCTTTGACCAAGCCACTTCCATCACCGATCATGGCCAGTTATTGTGGTAGACAAACTCATAGTATTTTTTCTGTCTAATATTTCAGTTCATCAATAGTGAGTCTGCCCTGAATTTCAAAGGACCGTGACTTTCTACAATGGAAAAGAGAAAAAGGAAAAAATGGTGCTGGCCAAAGTAAAAAATAATGCAATTATCATTAATTAATATTTATATCATGGTAGCCCTGAAGACCCTCACTCTGACAAGAGGCATACCAAGGGTGGGAGAAATCTAAGGCAAATGGGGGTGCAATACAGGACAACCCAATGGGAAAGGTAGGTAAGATGTTAAAGTAACTCTCCTCCATAGTTTAAGCAAGGCTACTTCACTCTTAAGCAAATCTTTTATATATAGATCTTGAAGCACTTTACAAACCAAGGCAGCATACCTTTAGTTTATTATAGTAGTATAATTTATGCCCACCTTACTTAGAAAGGAAAAGAAATTTGATTGAAAAACCCCCAAGGCACTCAGTAGCCAATGGGGAGAGATAGTACCTGGATTTCCAACTTGCCAGCCCAGTATTTGACCCAAGAGGCCACATTGAGTAGACACGAATCTTGCCACGCTGCTGTGCAGTTATCGCAATGAATTAAATGCTATAGAAACCAACACGATAGGCAAAATGCACCTCTGTGGAGAGGGCTTGAAATAACAAATTCTTAGAAATAACAGATAAGTAGACAACGATTCCTTTGACCTTTTCTGCTCTCTAAGTCCTGAAAAAGATCGCCAAACAAATATTCCTTGGTGTACTCATCCCTGCCTATTTTGCTAACTTATCCCATCACCTCCCTTCTGTTTTATTTATTCACACAGGTGAAAAGGTAAAGCCATGTTTTTCTTTCCTTATTGTATCATACAATTTATTGCCATTTCCAATTATTCAAGTTTTCGGCAAAGCACCAGGTAGAAATAAATCTTTGGCTAATGTAATTGGAAATCCCCAGTGAAACAGGTAAAGATGCATTGCATAAATAAAGGATTTGTCTGCCTTATTCTTTACCTAATTGTGAAGACCATAAGCCTGAAAGCGAGAGAGACATAAAACAATATGGATGAAATAATATGATGACGATACTTTTGAGGGCAAAAATCTAGCAGGAGACTAAAGATATGCATGAGTGTATTCATGTAAAACAATGTGCGTCATGTAGGAGGAATAAAAGCCACACAGAAAGAAGACAGCATCTGCCTGGGAGAAATATTCACATATCAGTAGTCTGTCTCAAACATCAGATGCAGAGCCAGTGAGGGGCTGAGAAAAAGTGAAGAGCACTGCATCCAGCTTAAATTACAAGGTTGGAGGGATGTATTATGCAAACTGGAATGCAGGGCATAAGGGCAGGAAAATCCAAATCTTACAAAATGTACTGAGTGATCTTTAATGATAGGTAAAAAGCATATGATTTAACAGGAGGGCTGATCACATGAAATGGTATATATGCACAGAACAATCGCAGTGTGTATGCAGGAATAGCTCTACTTAGAGCAGAACGGTAATACACTTTATCTGGTACACAGGTTCCAAAAATGGATGGTAAGAGTTTCAGGACAAAGGCATAAAAGTTATTTCTCTTACATAAAATGTCAGGCTCTACCTAACTTGTGCCTACGTGCAAAGGATTAACCATACTAATTCTTTACCTAGTCAAGAGAGACAATTGAACAAATCTGACAATGTAACTGAAAAGTTTCATTAATTAATGCATGAAGAAGAAAAGGAGGTTCTCAGGTAATCAGTGCTGTGGTTGAGATACTGGCCTAGTGAAGTCCATGCAGGTTTTGCTTGAAAGGGGCCAGTTTTTCCCTCCTACTTCTAGTGTGTTATTCAAGGTGATGGCAAGGTGCCGACTGATTTTGCTGGAAGGTAATTTAGAGGAGACCCCTAAACTAATACAAGGAGTTTCTTTGAACAATTCCTTTGAACAACATTGTTGTTTCTGATGCACATGGCAATATTTTGCATTCATCATGCTGCATCGTTTTTAAACAGCTATCCTGAGAACCTACCGGGGGTACTTCCAAGTTGCACTATGCCCCTCCAACTTAATGCCAGATTCTTCAAAATAATTACTGGATCTGAACCCATTCCTTAAAATGCAAGCCACAGATCCTAATCTTTACTCCAGTCCTTTAGATAACTATACTTTACTGCAATCTATGCATTAAAACTATGTTAAACATACATTAGTAGTCATAAAACTGGGCATTAAAAAATCCTATTAATATTTTTCCCTTTCTAAAATAGGTTATAAATAAGGGTATGGCACCTTCAAGATTCAGCATATGAAAAAAATGATTTAGTGTTGAGACAAATACCTACAGTCATTGATGCTGTTGTGCTACTGGGCATCTCATTAAGTATTAAGAGTCAGACAATATCCATCACTTTCACAGAAATCCTGGTTTAATTTAAGGAGAATGAAAGAAAGAGAAAATTGGATAGAGTCTCTAGTTGGGAGAAAAATTATTCAGATGCCAAATAATACTAGAAAACCATTTCATGAACATTTAATTTCTCTTCTATATGCCAAAGTTAAGACATGTGAAGACCTCCGTACTCTGAAGGTGACATTGCAGCTGAGTTATCCATGCACTTTGCCTTTTGAAGTTAATTGAATTCTGTATGACACCAAGTGGACTGAAATGATATTGGTGCAGTCTTCTATCACGTTATAGAAACATCTGAATGGCACCAATGATATGTCTTTCCCTGAGTCTCCCTTATTTATCTCCCTTTTGCACAGGTAGCCCTACATGGTGTCCACAGCATGGAACTTTACTGAACAAGATGCCTCAAGGCAGTACACCAGTTTCAGCTGCCTCAAAAACCCTCTCTGACATTTATTATTTTGCCTTGTCTGAGGCTGCTTTATAAAAATAAGATGACTGAATAACAATTTTACTCTTCTGAAGTTTGGACCTGTGATTGCCTGGAAAAAGTTGAGGGAGAAGTTTAACTTGGTAGAACTCTGTGATAGTCCATACACCTGATCCTACTGTCACTAACACCTGTAATACACTGCTTTAACCCCAGCGGGACCTACACTGATAAGAAAGCCTACACCGAGTGCTCAACTGCGACTCTAAGCTATAACTTGAATTGTAAACCCTTTGGAAAAGAAGCTGCCAATTTGTTCTGTGTTCATAGCGTCCCTAACACACTGGGTTCCCAGTCCATGATTGTGACATACAGATGCCAACAAAATAAAAATAACAACAGTTTGGGGGTGCAGATACTGGTGGGGAGCTCATGAAACCTGGATTCAGTTTTCAGCTCTGCTACCAGCTTCCTGTATGTCCTTGGGGAAGTCTCAAAGGATAAAATCCTGCAAGTGACTTCCAGGGCGAGTCAGACAGTTTAACAGATGCTTTCCAGATAATCTCTTGATAATTTTCACCCAATTACTTCCACTCTCCATCTGTAAAAGGGGACAGAAAGAAGACTTTCCTTTTTCCCATTTTTTCCCCAGCTTCCCTATGTAGACTGTAAATCCTGAGCCAGAAACCATCTCTTGCTAGATATACCTACGACACAGTAAAGTCCTACTCTCAGTTAGCACCTCTTGGTACATCTTTAATACAAATAATAATGTCAGCTAAACTGACCAAGGAATGCAAGAACTCTTTCATGAAAATTTGCTTTCAATTTTTTCATCCTAAAATGAAACAGACCAACAAAAAATTCCATCAGAGTTTTTCAACCTACTCAGTTATATGAACTATATTTCATCAATCTGACACTTGTTTAATTCTCTGTGTCCCAATTCTCTTCTGCTATACTGGTGAGAAGCCATTGATTTCAGTAAGGTTACTCCTGATTTATACCAGTGTGATAAATGGATCCAATTATGATGAAGCTATGCCAGAACAAACAAGTGTGGCAGTAAAATTAGGTTCACTGGAGTTATATCAGGGATGAACAGACCCTACTCTAGGTTGCTGTTCTTTTAAATTCCCTGTCTAGATATGATTAGGAACCCACTTTACAAATTAGCAAGTATTTTTCCTGCACTGTGCCATGTTAAACACACGGCATGTAGAAATGAACATACAAAGCAACTTCTCCAAATGTACCGAAATCCTGCATTATCTTGGAAAACAATTACATGCATTTGTCTGAATGACCCTTAGCCACAGTAACCAGATATTTTGCGACTTGTGATGGATGTCTTTCGTGTGACCTTCCAGGATCATATTGTCTAAGCAGTTCTAAGAGGTACAAGCTTTACTTCTCAAGGGACAATTTTGTAGATGGACCCAAAGCTTTGTCTTGCTCCATGTGGGAGGTGAATGATACACAGGCCTTACTTGGAGGTACTGCCCTCCAGCTAGATACCTGAATGCTATTGTCTCATCAAGATTACACAAACTAGTCAGTGCATGTGTTGGACTTGCATATACTATAGGAAGGGGCAGAGGTACAAAATGCAAGCATCTTCCTCCTACTTAAAGTCAAGGACATCTAATTCTCACTTTTGCCTATTGAAATGTCCTCATAGAACAACATCAGAGGGAGATGGTAAGGAGTTTGCCCAATAGATATACATACCTTTGTAACTTTTCTAACCTAATTAAAAAATTACAATGACCAGTGTAAATATAAGGGTGTGCACAACATACACACTGGATTAAATACTTGCTCAGGTTTCTTATCATCAAATACTGTGCCCTCAGTCAGGAAGTTGAGATCCCCCTCATTTTTGCCCTTTATTGTTTAAATTCCAATCCACACGATAACAATAACCACAGCTCTGTTTTATTCCATCTCTATCATAGAAAAACCACATATAACTCATGCAAGCAGTTTTTATATACTTGGTGAAGCAATCTTCCTAATCATGATCTGAAGCAAAATCCAATTACAGGCCCACTCTTCTGTCCATTAGATTACTATTAGCAAAGATAAAAGCTATTGCTTGTAGTGCTGCCCTCCCTCCTTGCTATCTTACAACCTCCCACTCAGGGAGCTCTGGAAAGAATAGCAAGCTGCACTGCTGCTAAGGAGCATCAATAGGAACATCTTCCTTTCTGGTTAATAGAAATGAAGGAACAGCTGCTCTTTGTAACCAACAGCGTAAGCGAATTACACTCATTACAAGCCAGTTTTTAACAAGAGCGCAGCACCCAATTGCTCTCTCTTTTAGGCTTTTCAGAAGTGCTCAGAGATTACTAAAATCTTTTGGGGGAGCTGGGTGCCAAGAGGTCTTCAAAAATGTCAACCTAGGTTTCTAAATTGTGACAACGCAGATGCTAGTTATGGACTTTTGCTGCCTTGCACATTGCATGGCCATAATCAGTTTGCACTCATTCTGCATAGGTGGCAAAAGAAGAAGACAGGAAAAAGCATGGAAAGGTGATGTGTAGAGATATCCAAAATGGCTTGGAGACAGCACACAACAGTCCAGGCAGAGTGCATCACTATGCTGACTGTACTGTTTCCAGTAGGCACGGCACCTGGTTTAGGATGAGCTCAAATAGCGCTACATGGCACTGCACTTTGGCTTGCACACATCCTCATGGTATATGTGCCCACATCAATACACACCAACAGAAATAGCTTTGCAAGATTTTGTGGTGTGGAGACTCGTGTACTAGACTGGGCCTGGAGGGATCTGGATGCTAACTTTGACTCTGCCACAGATCCAGGAAAATCACCTCCTTCTGCTTTGCCTCTTCCTCTTACATACCCTCTCTGCCTCGCTTGTCTTTTTAGATCAACTCTTCAAAGCAGGGAGTGCCTCTTAGTGCCTGTGCATTGCTTAGCACACAGAGGCCCTAATCGTACGATATCTAGGCATTACTGTAATATAAATAACAAAAGTTTTAACGAGAGAATGAACTGATAAGATACACACGCAGATACAAAGCCATCCCTAGGGTTAAGCGTATTGAAATTAATTGGGATTACAGCAGAAATGAACTTGGTTCCTCATATACAGACTATGTTTGAGGTTTTCTGATCCTCTGTCATTCTGAATGTTGATACCTATATTTCAGCACTGGGGACATATCTCAGGGCTAAACCTTAGCAGCACGGGTTTTTATTTTGTGTCTAGCTGATTGACAAACAAATTCAAAGGGAATCTTTAACTGATTAGAGGGAACTTTCATACCCTGCACTTAATTATTGTTAAATATTTATTAGAGTGGCACCTCCAGCCCCCACTGCAAATGGAGCCCCACTGCTTTAGTGCTGAAAAGGCACATGCTGGGAAAGTGTCTCTGCTCTGAAGATCTTAATAGCTAAATTCATAAGGCATTAGAAAATATGGAAGTAAAAAGAGAGAGGTGAGTGACAGATCAGTAGAAAAGCTGGGAACAGACCTCTTGTCTATGATTTAGTTGCCAATGGTGTTATCACTATATTTTGCTGTTTCTGCACTTCACAAACATAAATATTGGCAAGATCCTGTCCCAAAGATTGTATTTACTGAGCACAAACATCCAAGGACAAATTCAGATGCAATATAAATTTATTGACGTGAATCCACTTATAGATGGAGGGAATTGCATTTCCAATCATTATCAGCTGATTACAATGATTAGAGTTGCTTGGCAATAAGATATGCAGAAAAAAATTCTGAGGAAATGCAAAAACCTGGCTTTACTGCAGTGATTGATATCCCTGATCAAGGTGTGGGGTTTTTTAATTTTATTTTATTATGTTGATCTTAGAAGTGCTTAAAAAAGCTTCAAAATGCTAGAGGTACAAGGCCAATAAAAATCATGACTTTAAGGATGCTCACAGATACACCACATTAAGAGAAGATGATTTGTTTTAAAGTATTTATTATTGTTACCCTGGTGAAATGTGGCATCGCATCGCATTGTCAAATTACCTCCTTTTTCAACTTATGAGGGAAAACCAGATCCCCAGCTCATACAAATCACCACAGCTTTGAAGGGGACATGTTATGCTGAATTGTAACTGCTTAAAACAAACTTTCCTTTTTTCTATTTACATAGTGGATTTTTAATGCGTCTATCACCGTTGAATCAAAGAAATGTAAAAAAAAGGTAACGCTGGTGAAATTGCTTTGGAGGAGGGAGGACTGAAATTTTGGAGTTACCTGACTTCTTGGCAGTGAATTATACTGCTTTGCAATGCTATACTTGTGTATCAATTGTGTTGTTTTTTTAAATAGTGTTGGGGCACTGACAGCACATAGATTGGCTCTTTTTTCATATTAAATATATGTATAGGAGGTTGAAAAATGACAAAGTGAAATCAGCACAGGAATGACTCAAGGACTGAAATCCTTGCCTTATGGTGAGAGATTTAAGAACCTCAACCTATTTATTACAACAGCTTAGGAATTTTTCAACAAACCATTTTTTCATCAGCAAATGCCATCATGTAAAAATAAACATTTTTCATAGAAAGTGTCAATTTGGATATGTCCACAAAAAAAAAGACGTTGAAAGAGTTTTGAAAATGTGCAGATGAACTATTTCAACATATTACAAAAAATAATTAGTATTTGAAACAACTTTTTTTTCCAAAATGGAAGCTAATCATACTTAAAACAAGTAAATTAACAGAAATTGAATTGTGTATCATTTTAACATATTGTAAATAAACCATTGACTGACCTTGAAAAATTTTAAGTTTTACAGGAATATTCAAGAATTTGACTTTTGGTCTAATTTGGAACAGAAAAATTATCACAATCCTGAAAACTGACCAAGCACCAAAACACCCAGGCTAGGTACAGACAGTCTCAAAGTGTGAGGCTGAATGAATTCAATTTTTGCATGTCAGTCCAACCTGAACCAATAAGCAAGTGAACAGACATTCACTTTTGATTTCAAAAATACAGCCACATGCCTGCAGTGGCCCAAGTCAGAAGCCAGGTGGTGCTAGAGCACACCTCCCTGATCTGCTCGGTTGGGCTAAGGCAAGCCAGCCCGCTCTGCGAGGGTGGGGAATGGAGGAGGTGCAAAGCATTCTGGGATTCTACAGGACTGTGAGTTAACTTGAATCTGGAGGGGATCTGGGACAGAAGTTCAATAAAATGATTTAACCTAAATCAGTTAAGTCTGATACAACAGCTATCCAGGTTTATTTTAAACTGGTTTAGGCTATTTTGAAAGCAGTTTATGCGCACTGAATTTCTGTTGTGTTACAGATTTGAACCAGTTTCCAATCACTTATACCAGTGTCTGTATGTCATTTCTGTCCCTAGCCCCAGAAACAGAAGCTAAAAAAGTTCAGAGTGCAAATATCTGAGAGAGAAAGTAAATAATCAGAGAAACAATGTTATTTGGTTGCACTGGTGGCTGTGGTGGTGGTTTCATAAGTTTAAATCTTCCAATTAAATGTGAATACTGTTAAAAAATATCAGTGTACCCCAAACAGAAGTTATAAGCTTGAGGCAGGAATGAAACGGTGAAGTTTTGTGCCCTATATTATTTCAGAGTAGAGGATGCTCACAGTCCCTTTATGATTATAAAAATACATGGGGGACCTCCTGGTCCCGTTGAGGTCAATGGCAAATGTCCCACTAATATAACAGGGCCAAGCCTGACTTCTATGAATTTACGAGATTTTCAAGATCTCAAGTAAGAGTTCTCCCTTGAGCACTAATAGGAGCCAGACACCCAAATCCTTTCACTTCGTGCTTTGGAACGTCGTCTTCAAGGACCTTACATGAAATAGCAGATAAAGCTGCCCATTCTTTTCGGAAATCCAGAAAAAACAAAGAAAAAAATCAGGGTCTTAGTTTTCAAACCTTTTTTTTTTTTTTTTTAAAGTCCAATGCAATCTGAACAGTAGGTTACTCTTTTTATGCTAACTACATCTTAGAGAGAATGGAAACACTTGCTGAGAGAGAAGCATAAATGGCTCTGATATCAACGGCATTGAAAAGCTTTATTTACATTCACTCTGCATGAACACCAGCTTCCATATGGTCAAACCCGTGGATTACAACTCTGTGGGGGAAGCTGAATAGGTTATCCAGCTCTTCTCAAGCAAATTGTATTCTTTTAGTAAATAATACAGCTCTCAGCTTCCTTTCTTTTAACAGTCGTATCTGAAGCACTTGACCATTCAGACCTGTTGCAACCTAACCTGAACAATAGCTGCCCTAAAATTTGCAAATAAAAGTGTAATAAGGCATTGATAGAGATCAGGTTGATTGTCAAGATCATTATGATGAGTGGTTATATGTTCCAGTGGGGGCACATAGAGGTGAGTATTACAAAGAAAAGCAATAAGCAATAGGACAGATGGCCTGCTGCTCCTTCTTGCAAGCTTTTCTTATGGTACTGTTACAAAGCAAGGGTGGCAGACAGAGGGGAAGGTTTCTACCACCACTTGAGCTACAGAAAGCTGTTTTAGCTGTGAGACAACATTAGGCCTTGTGTATTCTAGGAGGGCTTTTCCAATACAAGCGTAATAAAATAGCTGTATTGGCAAAATCCTCTAGAGTAGACTCAGCTATATCGGTATCAAAGAGTTTATTCTGGCGTAACTATTTCTACCCTAAGTCTTTTGGCTGTATAACTGTATGGTGGGCGGGGGGGGGAATCACACTCTTAACCAACATAGTTCCTCTGGTATGTGCAGATCCGGCTATATGATCTCCAAGTCCACCCAATAAAGGTGTGTGGCTATAAGCTCTATAACCCCCTACTATACTACAAACGTGCAGATACAACAGGAACCCTATTTACACTGAACAGGTTTTACAGTTGTTATACAACTGCAATGTACAGACAATAATTATGGACTTGCAATTTGCATATTGGCTTCTGCTTCATTTCCACCCAGGAGAGTACACAAACACCAGCAGACTCTCCCTATGCCTGAAGAAGGGTGTTTGTGCCCAAAAGCTTGTCAAGAACAATTTTTCCAACTATTTAGCTGGCCTAATAAAAGATATCACATTTACCCAAATAACCTTGTCAAACTATAATTATCAATTCATAGGTATATTTACTTAAGGGAATACAGCTTTCAATTTACCTACAATTTTGATGAGCAGCGAAAGAAAATAGAGGGTCATGGGTCTGGATCTTCCACTGGTATGAGGACCCAGACCTGTGGATAAAGGCAACAGAGCTACACAGTGTATGCTAACTAAAGATGTGGCTCTGACCTTTTTAATGAATTCACCCTTCCAGTGTAGGCAGACAAGGTTCTTTGGGTAAACGTGATATCTTTCATTAGACCAATTAAATAGTTGGAAAAATTGTTGCAAGCTTTCAGGCACAAGCGCCCTTCTTCAGACATAGGGAGAGTGTGCTGGTGCTATGCGTTCTCCACAGTAGAAGAGAAGCCAATGTGCATACTAGAGAACACGTACCACCGGCAGCTTCTCCCTATGCCTGAAGACGGGTGTTTGTGCCTGAGAATTTGCAAAGAACAATTTTTTGCAACTATCTTGTTGGTCTAATAAAAGATATTACATTTACCCATAAAACTTTGTCTGCCTAGGTCCTTAGACCAACATGGCTACAACCAACACTCTTTCATCCTACAAAATCTTAGTGATGGCTTGGCTAAAATGCCATAAAAATGTCATATCATGTGGCAGTATAAGCAAGTTGGTATTGTACAGAGCTTGCAAATTAAAAGGATTCCAAAAAATGGGTTCCTGAAGACCTTTAATGCCTTTGAAAAATACGAGGCTGTCAATATACAACATGGAACATTTAATAGTCTTATGAGATCCTCTGCCTTGGACATGGTAATGTCAAATGTGAAAACCTCTTTCATTTGCTGTATTCATATATAATTTTTGTAATTCTGTGATTTCAGAGATGTTAGTAAGCTAGCTAATGATAACCTTTCATACTGTTCTTCCATTCACAATCTTAAAAGTGTTATTTACAGACAAAAAGTGCCTTGCTTTGATTGCTGCTTATTTGAGCCATTGGGTGATCAGGCATAAATCAAAAACAATTATTTTGGTGTCTGTACAGTCTTCGTCATCTGAAGCCTTTGAAAACAGAGTGTAAGAAATAAACTCGACAGAATTTACGTTTGACTTTGTTCAGCAAAACAGTTAGCTCTTTAAAGATAAATGCCCGTAACTGTCATTGAAGATTATTGTTTTATTTGCTATAGATCATGCATGCAGCAGGATGTAGTACATAGCAGCAGGATATTTATTAAGACTCAAAACACCAGGAAAAATACAACTTTTCAGCAACAACTAAGCAGGTTGGTAAAAGCAAGACTGAGCTCAGATACTGGGGAGGTGGTGCAGTATGACAGAAATGACATAGGGCAGCGAACAGAGCAAAGAGACTAAACAAACAAAAAAACCCTGTCTGATTTTCATCTTTGCCCTTGCATTGATGCAAAACCTGGTGTGAAGTACTTCTGAGTCTCTGTGTCCCCTTTCTCTTTTACTGAGAAAATGAACGTTCGGGAGAACGGTCTCTTATTGTTATGCGCACTGGCCGGTAAAATGGAGTTCTCACCAGACTGGTATCTGTTAGTCACTTCAATAATATACATATTAAATAAGAGCAACAGCATTAATACCAACCATTTAGTCCAGGGGTGTCCAACCTTTTTGAACGTGGGGCCAAATCATGAACTTTTTATCACCCAGTGGGCTGGTGAGCCATATTCAGAGACCTCACAGGAAGCAGTATCACATCAGGAAGTGATGTCAGGTGACCTTTGACACCAATGAAGTTGCAGAAAGTGACAATGAAACGGGTCTGGAAATGTGGTTTAAAATGCAAAATAAAAACAGTATAAAAGCAACAATGAAATAATACCAAAACCTTGACTAAAATAAGCACTTTCACTTCTACTCACTTCCCAATGAATGAAAGAATAGGAATCAAAGGGGGGTGCAAATGCACCAGTGCACC
>NW_017728933.1:2211276-2222568 GCF_001723895.1 Crocodylus porosus | reverse complement strand
TGACACCAATGAAGTTGCAGGAAGTGACAATGAAACGGGTCTGGAAATGTGGTTTAAAATCCAAAATAAAAACAATATAAAAGCAACAATGAAATGCAAGTGCAAAACCCCCCCACACACTCCCCAATCCAACCCTGCTAATACCCAACAGTCAATTTAGATTTTGAAGAACAAGACCTGGGGTCCTTTTAGCCACTTTCGTGTTATTCTGTGGAAAGAGCAGCAGCTGGCTGGAGAGAAGCCTGCGAGAGCTTACATGTGAAACAGTCTTCAAAAACCCCCCAAAAGCCAATGAAACAAAAAACACATCAATAACCTACATCTCTTCAGCCCAGCAAGCAAGCCGACTCACAAGTGAAGCTGACAGCTAACCCTCTCCCCTCTGATGTGGACCTGACCTGGCACTGACCCCTGGCTCTGCTGGGAAGGGCTGGCTGGCTCGGGAGCGAGCCTGGCTAATACCTCCTGCCAGGGTGCTGCTAGCTGAAATGCTGGGGGGTGGTGACAAATTCAACACTTTGGGGAGAAGCTGGAGCACACATATTTTTGAAAGGGATATAGGTTGTAGCCGTGTTGGTTTAACCACATCAGCAGACCAGGTTCTTTAGGATCCAGGAAGAGCATAGACCAACTGTAGATGCTTCCTCAGCCTGAAAAAGGGTGTTTGTACCCCAAAACTTGCAAAGAAGAATTTTTCCAACTATTTGAGCTGGTCTAATAAAAAATATTGTTTATATTCTCTTGGTGTAAATATTTTCCACCTAGTGCAGAAAAAGCCCAGAACCCTGAGCCACAACAGGGCAGGAAGCCTCCCCTGCCCCTCCCCCCCAAACTGGTTACTGCCACTGCCAGGGGCAAGGAGCAGCCCCCAGACCATGCCCAGATGGGAGGGAGGGAAGGGAGAGATAAGTGCATGCATAGAATCCACCGCCTCTGCTCAAGCTCCAGGTGCCTTCAGACAAGGGGAGCACACCCCGAGCTCACGCATGCGCCGTAGCTAGTGCCCAGGCCAAGCCGAAGCTGACCCCACGGACCGATTCCAACAAGAGGGAGTCGAGCCTCGGCACATGCGCAGTAACCACGGCCTGTTTCTTGCTCTTCCCCCACAACCAAGGATGGGTATTGGGTGTCAGGCACCAGGCAGGAAGGGCCCCGAGACCAGCTGCCCACTCCAGTCCCCTACCTGCATCATGTCCTGACAGTTACCTTGAGCGCCACGGCCCCGGGTGCATCCGCGCAGAGAAAAGGCCACCATGCTCTTGTCTGGCAACAAAACCAGCCCCCCCCAGCAGGAAAACAACACCCCGGCCGCAAGGGTTCTGCCCACTCCTAGGGGCCTCGGCGCATGCACCGAAGGGCTCCTCTCCTGCCGAAAGGGTTTACTTTTGTTTCCCATAGCAGCACCTCGGGCCTCAGAAAACAGCTTGGCAGGCCATATGTTGGACAACCCAGATTTAGCTGGTCCAGTAAAAGAAATCACCCATAAAAATCCTTGCCTCAACATAATTCCTGTACCATCATGGCTACCCCATCACTCTTAACACTATGAGTGAATAAGGCAAGCACTTTTAAGTATGTATTTAAATAATACGTTACATATAAACATACATTAATAAAAAGACTTCTCCTTACCGTAGTACAGAGAGAATTAATAAAGGGTCTATAAACATAATACATTCCAGAAGCTCTTGGACCCATGCTCTGCACTTTTGTGAGAGACAGGGTTGGCAACTCCCATAATCTCACTGGAAGTCTTGGGGTATTTGGTGTCTTCCTAAAAGATTCAGCTTATGGAGATATGTGATTATGTGAAAATATCAGGCTTCATTAAAAGAATAAATTTCTAGTCTTCTTTGTTGTATAGAAGCAGTAATAAGGAGACACAGATGAATCCTTAAGACTCAAAAAGAGGGGGAGGCAATAAAAAAAAATCAGGTTGCACAACATAGTACTAGAAAAACAAAACTCATGAAATGTAAGTCAACTTTGTGATTTTTCTTGTTTTGGGGGTTTTTTTTTGAGGCTTGGCTCATGGTTTTGGAATGGTTAAGGTCAGCAGAACTATGAATGGATCTTTTTTCCCCGTCTGACTCTCTAAGAAACACAAGCACCATCTCATTTCGCTAACCCAGCAAGTTCTCCTGAAAACTAGCATATTGCTTGTGTCAGAACCAGCTGATTTCAATGCATCTGCATGCTTTCCCACAAAATTTTCCCTGCTATGTGATACAAAAGGTTATGGACCCTGGGAATCTGATGGAAAGGAATTTGACACAGGGCGTGTACATAAAATCAAAAAACACCTGCAGTCTCCGGATGGAATTGATGGACAAGGACAAGATTGGAAAAATGGATTAGGAAAGCCCTGCCTTCCTTCTTATGTATAGCCCTTATAAAAAAAAATAGCAAAACAAATTCCAGATGGTTGTAAAATTTTCAAAAAGTGCCAAAGTGATATAGGAGCTTAAATCCCCTTTTCAAAGGAGTCAGATCCTCCCTGAAAGTAATATCTCTGTGCCAAAGTCACTTTTGAAAAGGAAGCTTAAGTTCCTAAATCACTTTGTTGTTCTAAAAAAAAATGACTAAAGCATGCCCTATGTTAATTACTTAAGCAGGAAAATGACTTGCAGTATTACATCCATCCTATACACTTTACAAGAAAACTATGGACCTTATTCTTATATACCAGCAGAGCATGTTCTTTATTCATTATTATACACTCAAACATATGCAAGTAGACTTCTTGGAACAGTCTTGGAAGATCACAAAAAGGGAGAACCAAGTATAGGCAAGAAGTGATTTGCAACCTAAGGAGTGAAACTAAAATCTTTTCCCCTGTTTTTGCTCCTAATTCACCATGCAACTAGCTACATGTATGTACAGGCTTGAAGTGCCATCAATCAAGAGGGGGTAAGATCAGAGCTGTGCAGTTTGCCTGGAAAATTGACAGTAGTGGCAAAGTTGACTAAATTGTGGAGCCCTCAAACAACCCAGTCTCCTTCAGACACAGACCTCCACCCCTGCCACCCCACCCCCATCGTCATCCCCCAACCCTTCTACATATGTGTATGTGTCCCGTACTGGGTGCCGCACTTCAAAAGGGATGTGGCCAGCCTGGAAAGGGAAATAGGTAGAGCCCTTTTCTCCCCAGCACCACCTGGGGTGATGAGGAACAATGGTAATAAGCTGATGGAGAATAGGTTTAGGTTAGAGATCAGAAGGCAATATTTTACAGTTAGGGTGGCCAAAATCTGGAACCAACTTCCCAGGGAAGTGGTCCTCGCCCCTACCTTGGGCAAATTCAAGAGGAGGTTGGATGATCACCTGTCTGGGGTCTTGTGAACCCAGCATTCATTCCTGCCTGTGGCAGGGGGTCAGGCTAGATGATCTGTTCAGGTCCCTCCTGACCCTAGCTACTATGAAACTATGAAATATGTGGATCTCATTGCAGAGTCAGTGTACAGTAATTAATTCCTTGGTTTGGACCAGGCCAGAGGCAGTTAGCAGAGGAATAGGAGTTTCTACCAAGGAGGTTAATTACAGCATTTCAGCTTTAACAGGATTTATCTGATTCTATTTCCTGGTTTTACAAGCACTGCCCTGCAATCAGCGTCTTCTGTGGTTGTTTGGGCTACAGGATCATGTCGAACCAACTCTATTCTTCCCATTTTGGCCCGGAAGAAGTGCTGACAACTGCCTTGGTTTTTGAATGTCAGGATGAAGCATGCAAAATATTGTCTCTCTCTTGACATGATATGAAAGATATCCAATTCCATTCATAGCTGTGCCATCTGGGCTGCTTGCCTTCTGTTGTACTAACTTCCCACTTCTGTAAACAGTCACTCTTGCTGCAGGCAGCTTTGTTTCCTAGAAATGCCAGCATAGCATGGTCCTTGGCACAAGGAAGTACCAATCTAAATGATGAATGTTCGCCCTGGAGTGCTTATACCAATGAACTGCACACAGAACGAGGATTGCATTCTGCATGTACAAGTATTTATTGTTATAATCAGGAATGAAGACCTATATTCATTTTCCTTTATTTTATTTATTTAATGAGGCAGGATAAAATACAAAGGTGTGCTAACTGTTGCTAACTTTAGTGTTTTTAGATAACTGTTGCAATAGATGGTGTTGTGTTTTAAAAGCCAGTTCCTACAAGCCGGTGAATATGTGACACGCTCAGTACTTCTTTTAAGTTATTAACGTTATTAAGTTATTAACCCTCCTGATACCAAAAAACAGCTTGAAAATGATACTCCATCTACCTGTCAAGCCACAGAATGCAAGCAAAAAAGTTCAACACTATGCTTTTAAAATCTCACGACGACAAACTGACTCATGAGTTTGGACTATTTGGAGCTGGAAATACTGCAGACAACCCTGAAGTTTCCCCCTACTTCCTAGTTCCCAGATTAGCTTGATACTATTTGGGCAAATTTGCTTTCCTGAAACATGGTCTTTCTGGTGGCAGTTCTAGAAGGAACTGCAGGGTGCTCTATGAGCTTGTTAGGGTATGTTTAAAAAAAGTAATCTTTACTAAGCCAAGGAAAAACATATGATTCTTCATAATGATTTCAATAGAAATGTTGAACTATATTAGCAATATTTTGAGAAGGGGACTAAAAATCTCTCTACTTCAAAGACTTCCTGGTGAAAGCTGCAAATTTTTTGCAAATGCGCATTCATATTTTTCAACTCAAGGGTCAGATAAAAGCTGAACTAGTAACGATGGTTCAGGCCCATCTGTAGAAGGGTCAACAGTGCACCCATTAAAGGGGCCATGGTTGTGCTGCCACAACAAGGACTGGGCCCCTTGTGGCTCCCCCACCGTCTGTCAACATCTTACAAGTTGAGGTTGGCACTATCTTTAAAAAAGGTTGCTGACCCCTGGCCTAGTTTATCATTTTCAAGGGAAAAGTTAGAGAAAACCAGCCTGGTGCTTACCCTAAAGCTCAAGAAATCTAGGTTTTTGACCCCCGGGCTTTGCTGAAGACTTGTACTGTGGTGTTAGGCAAGTTATGTTGCTTCCTTGTGTTTCAGATTCCCATCTGTAAAATGGGGGCTTGTTCTATTCTGAAGGAAGTAGTATACTAAAGACTAAAGGGCATGGAAATGCTATTTTAACAAGGACCACATATGTGCCTGAGATAAACAGATGCCTATGCACATGTTTTTGTTCCCTCTGTAGGAGATGAAGGGAAGGAAATCAGGGAGGGGCCTAGCATTGCTTTTTGGTTGGGCAAGGTTTGCCCACCTGCCTGGTTTCCCCCGCATGTGGTCTCAGCAGTGGTCATCTCATTCTTCTCTGACAGTATGTGCCTGCCCAAGCAAATCAGCCTTCCCACAATGTGCAGTTCTCACAGTAAGGCCCTTCCATATAGATTAACTGCAGCTACCTGTTTGAATACAAAGCTATCATTCAATTTACAGCTTCTGCTGACACTGGAAGAGGCAAGAGCCCAGCGTGGCTGTTTAATTAATGGCCTGCTGGAGGTTTGTGGCAGTCCTGATGGAGTCTGGAGAAATGTTCTGACTTCAGGGCTCCTGCTTTGTATCCATTCATTTTAAAATGCTGAATGGAAACAGAACCTTTTAGGCTGCAAGTGCAATATGTCACTCTCCAACTTCCTGGTCTTGGAGTAGGCTAGTCAAGACTTTATGTGCAACAGGCAGGGACCACATTCATTTGCGGACAAGGAGAGAAGCAGCAGGTTGACAGAGGCAGATTAGTGTCTGATCCTGCAAGATGTGGAGGGACTCCTTTTGATTCTGCATTCATGGCATATGGCTCTTAAGAGGGTGATTAGAACTGTGGTTCTCAATCTTTTCAGACCTCAGGCTCCTCTTTGGAAGTTACCGGTTTTTTGCTTCCCTTCATTTTTGGGCTATAGAAAAATAATAGAGCCATTGTCCTGTTGAAAAAAACTCAGAAAGAGAACAGAATCTTCTTGACATTATGGTTTCTCAGCAAAAATCTCCAGGTTTATCTTGAATTGTGTGCAGGGCTAGGTACAGACAGTCAAAAAGCCTCAAGCTGAATCGGTTCGGTCTTTGCAGGTTAGTCTAAGCTGCACAGACTAAATTGAAATGGAAGTGAGCAGACATTTACCTTTGATTCAGGAAACGCAGCCACATGCTTGCAGTGGCTCAGACCAGACACCAGGGGGCGCTAGAGCACGGCTCTCTGGCTGTGTGTTCACTTCTTCCTGCTGCCCCCAACATGGCTGAGGTTTACAGTTCAGAATGACAGCAGCAGGACTCTGCAGGGTTGCTCATCACTTCCTCTTCCTGCTTGTGGGATTTGTAGTCCACAGTTACAGCCAGCAGTAACTTTGTGTGAGGGAAGGGGTGTTTAACCCCCCTTTCCATCCCAGATCCCAGCCAAGGTTTGCTGGGGTGGGGGGCAAACCCCCTGCAGACTGGGCTGCATCCACAGCTGGGCTTCCTCCCCCCACAACCAACCCATTTGTCAGCCAGCCCTCACTGCTCCAGCCAGGGAACAGAGGGATGGGGCTAGCCCTGCTCTCTGGAGCAGGCAGACAGCCCACCCCAGCCCAGCCCAGGACTGGAATATTTGCTGGGAAGCTGGGGGACTGTGATTTAACTGGAGCCAGGAAAGGGTCTGGGACATAAGTTTAATAAACTGGTTTGACCCAAATCAGTTAAATCTGATACTACATTCAACCAGGTTTATCTTAAACCAGTCTCAGCCAATTTGAAACTTGTTTATGTGCACTGAACTTATGTTGTTACAGGTTTAAACCAGTTTCTGATCACTTAAATCAGTTTGTGTGTAACTTCTGTCCCTAGCCCTGGTGTTTGCACACCAAACAGAGTTAATGATGCACAGCACCCCATGGCATCCTTACAAGAAGCTCACAGTGCCAGGGTTGAGAATCACAGGAGTACACAAGTAGCTCTGGGGGAGGAAACATTTCACATGGTACCTTAATGCACAATGACTTTAACTGGACACAAATCTCTCCCTCTCCTACATACATTCCCTTTATTCTGTATCCTTCAGAAAAAGATCTGCTGAAAACAATGGGGCTATATCAACATACCCCAGCTGGTCCATAATGATGTTCAGCCTCTTTTTTCCCTCCCCTTTGAATTCCTTATTTGTCCTCAGGACTTCCACAAGTCATAATAAAATGTGAATCACAGCACCTAGTTAAGAGTTGGATTGGGAAAATATGATAGGCCAGCTAAGGATCTGGACCTATTGCTAGTAGTCATATGTTAAGCATTTTGTAGGTGGGTTGCAGTTTTAACAGGCGCACACAATAGAGTAGGTACTTGAACAAGAAATGAGTGATCTTCTATTGAAATACTACTTCAAAACAATATTATTGCTCTTAACAATATTGGGTGATTTCTTCTCCCTGCCCATTAAGTGTCATTTCCTTCCCCTGCTCCCTCCAATTTACACTTTTTTTTCTGGCCTCTTCAGGACCCAAGCTTTGACTCTTCTGAGAACAATCGGACGAACAGCAGAGAACTTGCATGTGAGAAATGATGAGAACTGGCTTCATCAATTGCTACAGGTGAAACATGGCAGGTAGTTCATATTAAAAAGGTCAGAGCCATAAGGTACCAGCAGCTGAAATAACATTAATTGCTGTCCTGCCAACTAGATTTATACCAGTCTGATTGGAGAAACTGCTAATCCGCTTGCAATAATCTGTTTTAATAACATGGGGTCTGTTCCTGCTCCCATGTAAATCAATTGGGAATAAGATTGATCCCCTGATAGAGAAAAGCATTTTCTTAGTGGCCAAAGCATAGGACTAGGAGATGCACGACTGAGTTAACAGCCCCAGTTCTTCCAGTGAGCTGCAAGTCACTTCCAATGTCTGTGTTTCTCTTTTCCTTCCCATCTAGTGTCCAAGTTTCCTGAAAGAGTAAACGCTATTGGAAGGCAAGCGTAGGCAACCATCTATCCTCTGGATCATGGCATACAGGTAAGAGGTCTAGTCAGATGCCTAATAAATCCATCTGTGGCAGACAAGTCCAATTCGAGAGCAACACAGCTTGTTACACGTTTCACAGACCCACATGTTGACTGAGTTCGATGTTTACAGCAAGCTGCTTTCTTCCTTCTTGCTTTGCTTCCATCCTCTGGATCCAAGCTGCTTCATGTCGTGTTGCACCCAGTGCCAGAAGTTCCCTCTGGATAGGAAGGGATTCTGTGTGCTTCTTCCAGCTTTCTACACTGCTGTTGAATAACTTCATATAATTTTTGCACACATCGTGGGACCACCATAGAGTGCAACCCCACTTTCTAGAGCCATCTCAAATCTTGCTATACAAAATATTCTTAGGGATATGGTCTCTTCTCACTTTCCTAACATGGCTGATCCATCACAACCTCTTCTTCTTACTCGTGGTTTCTAAGTGTGTCCAGGCAAGCACCACACAATAAAACAAAAACTTGCAAAAACTTAGAGGAGGACCCTGTCAGGTTACATCTGGGACATTTGGGAATTGATCCTGCAACCCCGTACTAGCATTAGCATCATCACCGTCACAGTAGCTCCTACTGAAATCAGGGCCCCAGTCTTGTTAAGCAAGGAAAATGGAAACAACTCACTGCCTTGATGCTCTAGTATTGCAAGTAGACAAGACTGTGCCATAAAGAGAAAGGAAAGATCATTATGCCTATTAAGTCTGTACCCAGAGAGAGTACAGGCCCTGTTCAAAAATCCACTGCCATACAAGAAAATGCTTGTGCCACATGCCAACTGAAATTTAAGGGTGAGCTCAGGTGGACTGACTCACATTCATTACTGAAATGCAAGTAATCACCACAGTTCCCTGAAATGGGATCAGAATGACTCGCCCAAGGTCTCCAAGAACGTATCCAGCAATGCAGAGCTCACGCCAATGTTAAAGCAGTGGTTTAGCTTGTGGGACCTGGTCCTTTGTGTTGTTCCTCTCAAGTTGATCGCTGCTGTCAGTGCTGGCTCCTTCCCCTTATTTCCCATCTTGAGTGAAGTATTTTTATTATAGTAATTACTGTAGGAAACCAACAACACTTTGTGACAATTTAGTAAGCCAATAAGGAGTATGCTCTTCTAAAGGACATTGTGCACTGAACTGTACAAATGATCCCACTACTGAGTGAACTCGCCTGCACGTCTGAAATCAGACAAGTGACAATCACTCACTGCAGGAGACCCATCTCCTCTCACCCATACGCACAGCCATTTCCAAATGAAAAGACACTTGAAAGATAAGCCTATGGAAAACTCGGCACACCTACATCATTGAGCATAAAGAGACACCAACCAAACCTTTCAATTCCTTCCCTATTGGGGTCACAGGAGGAGGTGTCAGGCTGTCTGGAAATCAGAAACGCCCCATCTACTCCTCTGAACAGCTTGGAAATGATCCTACAGACTAAAGCTAACACTCCAACCCTGCTATAGGAAGGCATGTCCACAAATCCTCAAATAAAGGAGGAAATTCTCAAAAGGCACCCATGGTAATTAGATAGTAAATGTCTATTGAAAAGCAATAGGTGCAAGGTATCCCCCCTCTAAAGGCATAAATAAATGGTTATATGAATTAGAACCTAAAGTGTAAGCTCTTCCTGCAAGCTTTCTTGATACATTTGGATCCACAAGGTAGATTTTTATTAATATTTCTGTGTATTATAATACCATCCACAGGCCCAAGGGAGATTGGAGCTAGACACAGGAATCAGACAGTAAGAGGCACTCCGTGCCCATCTCAGAGAAACTAGATAGTGATCAAGGTTGCCCTTTCCTCATTTTATGTTTGTAATTAGACTGATAACCTTTATCAACTGTGTCTGAGCACAAATACTGAGTCAGTGGTACATCCAAGGATGGAACATAGAAATCCTGGCGCCCCGTCCACTGCTGGAACCCCTGGATTAAGCTATTTTCTCTAGAAGAAGGGTTAGGAGTAATTATAGGGCAATAACTTCACATGCAACTTCACTGCAGGGCTCAATTCAGTGCACATCAAAGTGAACACTTTCATACTGACTTCAGCAGGTATGGGGACCACTTTCAGAAACTAAGCCAGAATTAACTTAACTCATTTAATCATATTATGTTGCTGATTAAAAAGAAATACTTTTTTTGATTCCCCCTGTGTACAACTCATTTAGATCAGATTATTTCAGTTAATCAAGTAGAAATGTCACTCTGAGACAGAGAGATAAAGGATTAGCTGAAGAGCCGGACTGGGAAGTGGATCACGTTATAACTTACGTCACTTCAGATGCTTGACAGCTCAGGCTGGGAATCTGCATTTTATTACAGCTGCTGAAGTGAAGCGGCTGGAGGAAGAGGAATGTTTATGTGCGAGAGCAGCACTGCCATGAATACATATCTAATAATGTTGTTATTTACTTAAATCTGTTGAATTTCTCATGAATAATTTTCTTTCTTGGCACTGATTAGTTCATTAAATACTTTGAGGTTCTCAAATGAAAAGCACCATGTTTAAAAACTAATAAGGGCCTTTAAACCACAAGTTAGAAGGGAAGACCCTCCACCATTTCCGCACTCACTTGCGCAACTTGCGCTCAAGAAACAACTCCATACTTGGGCAGCAGTTGCAGGATACTGTCCTTTGCTTGACCAGCCAAGAAAGGAGAAACATGGCACATGCTTTTTTTTTTTTTTCCTTTGTGAGTGTTGCACAGGCACAAACTATTATTAAAGCACTGCTTAATTAACCCCTGTGAGAGTCACTTTTTATTCCCATTTTACACATGATTAAAAAGGGGAACAGAAAGGTTAAGTGGCTTGCCAAAACTTGCTACAATGAGTCGGTGGCAGACCCAGGAGCATAGCTCAAACTGCTTGGCACCCAGCTCCTGCCTGCGACTGCTGGGCTGCAGCATGCCATTGATTTATAAGAATTCTATAGAGCACAACAACAACAACATAAATCCTAAACTGGGCCTCACAATTAAGTTTAGTAATTAATTACTGCAGATATTCCAGCCGGTGCGGGAAGTTACAAGATCTCATGAAGGGAAAAAAAATGCCCTAGCAATGTTTTCTTGTGGGGTCAAACTTTTCTTTTCTTTCCTTCTTTCGCCTGCTCAGTGGGAATCTCACAGCAAAAGAAAGGGCTTATATTTTTTGTGTATCAAATGACTGCATTGGCACAGAGTTGGCCTGCAAATAACCCACACCCAGTACAAGATGCACAACTGCATTTGTGAGCATGGAAAACTGCACATCACCAACACTGATTTCATAGACATTAGGGCTGGAAGGGACCTCGGGAGATCATCGAGTCCAG
>NW_017728933.1:2206175-2210501 GCF_001723895.1 Crocodylus porosus | reverse complement strand
TGAGTGACTGCCATCAATCACAACCCTCTGGGTCCGACCACTTTATCTAAACCCACCAGCGTATTCAATAAAAATGATGTAAGAACCCACCAGCGCATTCAATAAAAATGGTCATTTTGTGTGGAACAACCTTGTATGTGGCTGGGGCTCCTATGGTACTTTTTTGACAGGTTTGTAAAATATCCTTAGGGGGGTGTCCACAACCCCTCATGGTCTGGGAAAGAGGTAGCTTTTGTACTTAGGCTAGCAGTTTTACATGTTGGATTTTCCAAGACTGTAGTTGACCTACAACCCTAGCTTAGACCACAGTTACAGAACGCATGGCATATGGTACAAATCTCCCTGTAGAATAGGGTTGCCAAAAAAATGTAAATGTCCTATCTTGCAAAGCACCTAAGGGATTTAAGACCAAGTCCCACTGACTTTCAGCCAGGCATATTTGATTGAGCAGCACGAGCCCAGCTGCAAGTCAGAAGTATGTGCTCCTGCTCCCCATTTCTGTACTTTTAAAAATCTCATTTTTGAATGTTAGCAAAGGGGCTGGTGGATTCGGCAGGTCCCAAAACAGAAAACCGTGCATGTGTGAACTATAAGCATATGCTGAGCTCATGTCTCATGTGGCAGGAATAAATTACATCTTTCTCAGACACTTACTACTTCTAAAGCACTTTACTCTATCCTGGACATAGTGCAGCTACACACAAAGTTTGCTGTTTTAGAGCAATGCATTTATGTTACAATCATATCAAATCTGTTAGATTTCTAATACCACAGTATGCTCCTTTAAAACACAACTGTTTTAAAAATGGATCCTGAACATCTGCACAGTTCTTTTATTAACACATCATTATAAGTAATTTAGCATTTTTAAATGAGCTGCCTGAACTAGGCATTTACATTTACAGTTTGAAAAGGCACTTACTGTGCACCAAACACTAAAAGAAAATTTTAAATGGATCAGCAAAGCCCCCCAGTAGCTATAGGTGATCTAACAGTCCTGTCAAGTATCAGGCTCATTGCAGGGTAATTAGTTCAAAATGATGTAAGCAGTAGCTGTGCAATTAGAATAGTAAAGAATAGATGTACATATCATATGTATTGAATAAAAAGGTTGTACTTCTACTGCAATAAGGAAACACAAGGGCAGGGACTGAACACACTCTCCAGTCCACTAGAGCTGTGACGATATGCTAAGGAGAGGAAGGTTTCATTCCCCATGCTCTGAAGCTAATTTTTGGAACGCCTCTGCTAGTGTTTTTAAAGGTAAGGGATAGAGGAGCGTGAGAACGAAAGCGGGACCATGGCTGATTCAATGTTGTCAACTCCTGTGAACTTCTTGTGACTTGCAATATTTGGTGTTTTTCTTCAAGTTGGCAGCATGGAAGAGCAGGAGAATCTTAGGTGGATTTAAAGACCGAACAGCTTGACAACTCCAAGTCAGCGCACCCTAGTCTCAGGAACTGGAAGGCAAAGAAAGCAATGACAAAACCTACTGGAAAACACTCCTGATTCTCTAGTTAGTCTCATGATTCTGAGGGCCCTGACTTAGGATATTTTTGAATATTTGGGGTTGGCGATCTTGATCATCCATTACTTTTTGCATACTGATGACCAACCAGATACCTAAGAACTCCACAGCCGCTTATATATTCATGCTCACAACACTGCTGAGACAGAGGTGCAGCTATTCCCCATATAATAGGCAGGGCACTGAGATGTGGAGGAAGGATAAATGACTTGCCCAAGATTACATAAGGAGTTTGTGGCAGAGCAGGGGACCCAGATGCTGTTATTCTTAGACAAGCTCCTGAGCTTTCGGATCTCTGAGATGCACTTAGGACATGTTTGCAAGCTTCTCTCCCTGAGGGCTAGAGGCCTACATCCTTTTCATACATTTATTTCTACACATGCTCTTACCCAGAACAAGTATCTTGAAGCTGCAGCTTTAAGGAAATAATCCTTAATTTTGCAAATCACATGTTAAAATGGCCAGAGATGACAACACCCTTATTAATAACACAGCTATTAGGAAAAAAAGAGAAAGTTACTTTTGTGTCGCTGGGAGACAGGTCCTTTGAGCAAGATATCCATCTTAAGGAGGCAGAATCCATATTCCAAGGGTAAAATTTGGCTCCCCCGAGGCCAGCGACAAATCTCCCATCCATCTCAGTGGGGTCAGGGCTAAGCACTAGAGCCAAATCCTCATTTGAAGTCACTGGAGCTATTCTGATTGTAAATCTGAACAGCTTCCTCTAGAGTAAAAGTGCAAGATGGGAGTCCATCCCCTTGCTTTTTCCAGGCAGCCATGTAATACAATCTTTTTCATAAAAGGATCAAGCTCCACTCACGTCTCTTAAATGAGTTATTTTCCTCTGCAGCCAAACGCAATATTCCCTTATAAACCTACACTGCCTTGCTTTAAGAATGAAAGAAATGTGGTCAATCACAATTATTAATTCTATATTGTTCTTATGACTTTAAGCTGCTCTTTACAGCCTCTGAGATCTCTTTTGAACAGCAGAGGAAAATTGCACTTTAATCACTAAAAGTGCATTAAAAATTCAGCACTAGAAGCCTGCCTAATAGATTGATATTTCCCATGAGCTGTCAGGCTTAGATTAGCTATTAAAAATTCACTTGTCCATAGGCATGTTAAATCTACCTGAAATTGAGCTCTGCTTGTTTTCTTGTTTATTTGTGTGTTTCTTTAAAGAGACAGCTAAATCCTGATCTGCTCTCAGGCTTATTTATTTATATCATGGAGTGCATTTTTTTCTTGCAAAGGCTGAAGGCTTGCACAAGTTGTCATGTGTTCACAAATCAGGAGGCATCCCCAAAATCAGGCCCTGTGGGAGCTGCACGATCTGCCCAACCTTTTTGAAGGACCAAAGATCTGTTCATTCAAAGATGAGACAAATCTGGGGTAGCACAGATGATCGAGCTGTTAGTCCACTGTGCTGTGACTCAGAGGTATGAGATCCAAGTCCTGGTTCAGCAACGACTTAAGTTCTTGGTGGCTACACAATAGCATCTGTCACCTTTCACCCTGTGCTTCAGCTCCCCACCTGTAAAATAGTGACCTACCTGACAGAGAGAGGCATGGACTGGGGATGACTGCAAAGCAAAGAGATACAGAGATGAGGGTGCCATAGAAAAGCCATGAGGGACTTTACTGGCAGCAGAGCTTAAAAAAATTCTTTAAGCATCAAAGCACACATTTATCTGAAACATGTTAGTACCCAAGAGCCCCATCATGGACCCGGGCTGCATTGTCCTGGGCACTGTACAGACAAAGACAAAAAACTCCAATCCTTACTCTAACAGGCTCACAAGGTATAAGACAAGTGACAAGAGACGGACGCATATAGGTGGGGAGCAAAAGGAAATGACAAGCTATTTTGGCAGCCCATAATAGGTAGCAGTTACAACCCCTCAGCAACTGGTCTGTTGTCCAGGTCTTTGCAGGTGTCAGAGCAAAGAAGATACAACATTTTTGCTTGAAGTTACAGTATTCATTCACCACAAAAGCTGCAATCACTTACTTTTAGATCACACACACATGTGCGCAGACAAAAAGAACTAGGATTTTTTTTTGGGGGGGGACCCTTGAACCGTGTTTGACAATCTGTGTTCATTCTCCCGTGAGAATGATTTTATAGATATCTTTCCATTTCATTTTATTTCATTTTATGGCTTTTCTTCCACTGTAAAGTTAAATCTAGGAACTGTACTGAGGACAAGTTTGGTCCTGAATAGAGAATGACTGTGTCTAGACAGCAGCCATGCCTGATGTATTTGAGGAACATAAAAAATGAAAGCCACTATCAACTTTCTCAGTTGCTAATACCTAAAAAAGTTAATAAACAACAATGTTAATTTTGAGGTTTTTAATGTAACTGATTCATAGAAGGCATTTAAAAATATATATCCAACACCGTGCAACTGGAATTCTAACCTCTAGAGCTGGACAAAGACCATTCATCAATTATATTACTCAAGTAACGTTGACATGTCTCATCAAATAATGTACTCAATGGCTTCTTCTGGTATTAAAACAATTTTACTAATTTTTTAAAGGTGGAGGGGCCAAATGCACTCGGGGGACAGGTGCCTTCAAAAATCTTCCCCATGAAACAGAAATTCTCAAGTCAAAGCTTCAAAGTGCAGGAGGCTTCATTTCCCACACACAACATATTAAAAAAAAATAACTCAGGGCGCATCTACATGTCGCTGAACAGCAACGTTTCTACAGCACCGTGCTTTAGTACTTCCTTTGGAAGGGCAGGTCCTGAGCCATGCTCACGGTGCACGGTTAAATTTTGCTGC